>NW_028319658.1:323750-625000 GCF_062004578.1 Staurois parvus | reverse complement strand
GGTTTTGCACCTGACCCTGGCATGGTCCCAGGCCCTCAGTGTAGGGGAATGCCTAGCCGGCCCATTAGCGGAGAGCGGGGTGCGTGTTCAGCGTGTGCCGGGGCCACTCATTCCTATAAACACAAATCCAGACCTCGGCTCTCCCATCAAATCTCTCTGTTTACTGCACTTACAAGATTCGGGTCAAGAAGTCATGTCTGCATTCTTGTACAGTTTACACAGACGGTCCGTGTGTTAGGCTTCTGCCATTTTTCCAGAATTACATTGAAAAGGAGAACATAAACCATCAGATTCCAGTCCCCTGGCATGTTACTGCACCTTCTCACATCATCCACTCAGGATTGCAAATGTTTTCCAATGATCAGTTCTGACTCCAGATAAATATGAAGGACACATTTCGGCATCATTAGATGATTATTTTGTTTCATTGCTAGCAGTGCGAGTATTCCCAGAAGAGCAGGGCTGAAGAGAGAGAGGAAGAAGCAGCACAAGGAGCCAATCAGTTCATTCTGATAGGAAGAATGAAGGGGAATACGTTAAGGGGAGTGACAAAGATTTCAGCTCATCACTGTCCTGCTTCTCCTTTCAATGTCCAGTCACAGGCTGGGGGCAGGTCCAAGGCAACCTGGGCTCATAGGAAGTAGGTCAAATGATGTTGGTCATCAGGCTGAGGACATTTGCAATCAGACAAAAATTCTGCAAGGTAAATCTCTGGATTCAAGGTGAAAATGACAGCCAAAGCTGGCTTTGTTATTCTATTATTGGGCTATTCTTTCTTAACTTGTTAATGTGGCTGGAGTTCAGCTTTAATAATAATGGAAATAATATTGCTTATATAGAACAATAAAGGACATATCAATTCAAAGGTAGGTAGGTAGGTAGGCATATAATTGGGGTACGCCTGTTTTCTGCAGAGGGATGACTCATCAGTATTCCTGCTGCTCCTTCACTGTCCAATCACAGGCTAGGGGTGGGAAGGTAACCCTGGGTGTATTGCAGAGAAACACATAATGGTTTAGGATCAAAATCATACTGGGGACTGTTGTCATTGTTTGAGATATTGTTTGCATGAGTCAATTTTTTTTGCATGTATTATATTTTAAACTTTATTTTATAAAAGTATACATATTTTAAATAAATTCACCTTTTAGTAAAAAATAATAAATGCACATTTTTTTGTAGGTGAAAAAAATGTGTATTTTTTGTTTTTGTCTGCAGGAGCCTGTAAAGCATTGTACCTGGGATCAGCAGATCACTGGTGCCATGCAGGTCTCCTGCAGACCTGTCAGTACATCTACTTGCTTGTATGGGGTGTATGGGATGTACAGACAAGCAGATATACTGACAGGAAGAATCAATGAACTACCACAGCACCTTGGTAGTTCACTGAGGACTACAAGCTGACAGCCGCTAAGGCTGCTGGGACTTGTAGTCTTTCGTTCACAGAATGCTGTGAATGAGTGCTGCAGCCGGGTGAGCGGAGCCCTGCATGGCCACGTTTTTTTTTTTTGTTTGTTTTTTAAAACGGGGAGCAGTGGGGAGTGGGGGCTGGTCAGATCATAACATGTTACACCCAGAATATGGGTGTGAAATGTTACAAAAGGTGAACTTATCCTTTACAATATGAATGAACTATGATTCCTATAGGGTACCAGTGCAGTCTGATTATTGTACTGCATGTAAAAAAAATGGAACGTTTGTAGCAGGGATGCTGGGTTGCATAGGGCCCCTTTCACCGCCAAGCAGATCCGCCTGCTCACTGGGGGATCTGTCCGCTGATCCCAGCTGAGCAGGAAGATGGCAGGTCCATGTGCGCTCTGCTTGGGCAGAGTGGACACGGACACAGCCCACTGTTCTCTATGGGGCCGTCATCAGATGTAAACAGACCACCTGTCCGTTTACATCTGACTGTTATTCGATTTCGATCCGCTAGACCAGGGGTCTCCAAACTTTCTAAAACATAGACCAGTTTTTTGTCCTTCAGACTTTAGGGGGGCCAGACTGTGGCCAGCGGGAGTGAAAATTTTCCTGGCGTCAATGGGAGTAGACATCACATTTGGTATTAGGTTGAGGAATACTGCATCATCGTTTGTATCATTTGAAGAAATGGTGCCCCATAGGTGGTGCCAAAGAGAGAAATGGTGCCCCATAGGTGGTGCCAATGAGAGAAATGATGCCCCATAGGTGGTGCCAATGAGAGAAATGGTGCCCCCCAGGTGATGCCAATGAGAGAAATGATGCCCCATAGGTGGTGCCAAAAATAGAAATGGTGCTCCATAGGTTTTGCCAATGAAAGAAATGGTGCCCCATAGGTGGTGCCAATGAGAGAAATGATGCCCCATAAATGATGCCAACGATAGAAATGGTGCCCCATCGGTGGTGCCAATGAGAGAAATGATGCCCCATAGGTGGTGCCAACGATAGAAATGGTGCCCCATAGGTGGTGCCAATGACAGAAATGATGCCCTATAGGTGGTGCCAACGATAGAAATGGTGCCCCATCGGTGGTGCCAATGAGAGAAATGATGCCCCATAGGTGGTGCCAACGATAGGAATGGTGCCCCATCGGTGGTGCCAATGAGAGAAATGATGCCCCATAGGTGGTGCTAACTATAGAAATGGTGCTCCATAGGTTTTGCCAATGAAAGAAATGGTGCCCCATAGGTGGTGCCAACGAGAGAAATGGTGCCCCATAGGTGGTGCCAATGAAAGAAATGGTGCCCCATAGGTGGTGCCAACAAGAGAAATGGTGCCCTATTGTTGGTGTCAGTTGACAGATTAGTGTCTTTTATCAGTGGGAGGAATAGTGCCCCAAAGACCAAATTAAGGCAAGCAAAAGGGTGCATTCGGCTCCCCTGGGCTGCAGTTTGGAGACCACTTTGCTAGCTATGGGCAGCACAGTGGCTAAATAGTTAGCACTTCCGCCTGGCAGTACTCGGGTCGTTCGTTCGAATCACAGCCACGGCACCTCTGCCTGGAGATTGCATGTTCTCCCTGTGCCTGCGTGGGTTTCCTCCGGGTACTCCGGTTTCCTCACACACTCCAAAGACATGCTGGTAGGTTAATTGGATCCTGTCTAAATTGGCCCTTGTATATGAATGTAAGTTAGGGACCTTAGATTGTACGCCCCTTGAGGGTTAGGGACCTTAGATTGTACCTCCCTTGAGGGTTAGGGACCTTAGATTGTACGCCCCTTGAGGGTTAGGGACCTTAGATTGTACGCCCCTTGAGGGTTAGGGACCTTAGATTGTGCGCCACTTGAGGGTTAGGGACCTTAGATTGTACACCCCTTGAGGGTTAGGGACCTTAGATTGTACGCCCCTTGAGGGTTAGGGACCTTAGATTGTACACCCCTTGAGGGTTAAATAGACGAATGGGGAATGAATCCCCCATTGCTCTGTTTTTAGTGGATTACATCGGATGCAGGTGGGTGTAAATGGACACGTTATTGGGGGATAACAATGGATGGACCAATCGGGTCTGCCTGCAAAATGGACAGGTGGAACCAGTTGGTCCGCCTTACACTAAAACAATGATAATGCAGATTGCTGATGGAATCCTCTGCTTGAAGGAATATTCCTTCTCCCTCCTCCTCATCCTCTGCTAACTTTCTTCTGTTCATTTGTATACAGTCTTTGTAAATAGCGGGAAGCACTTTAAGTCTTCCTTTTGGTGAACATTTCTTGTCCATGTGACTTGTTAATCCATCAGCCATGTTTGTGGAGTGAGTTTATTAATGACAAATGTTGTAGACACAGCTGAATTATGACTGTAAACTGAAGGGGAATATACCGGGGCGAGGTGAAAAGGTGATTTCTTTATAACAGCTGTAATTTATCCCAAGCTTTCCCCTGCCCTTTGATTTCAGGGCCTGTCCTGCCTATACTATTCCTGATTGCATTAACACAGCCCTGAGGGGGTCAGCAAAAATACCAGTTCCTGGAACCAGTTACTTCCACTGTTTAAGGTCAATAATAAAGTGCAGAACAATTAAATAAAATAAAGTCGTCGCTGGGGTCAAATCCCAAGTCCTGCAAATACAGGAAGGAGAACCAGTTTTACAACACTTTATAATAGATTGTCTTGTATACATCCATGGTGACCACAAGACTAGATTCACCATGAAATATTTATCCAGGTGGGGGGATGTCAAGTCTCATGGCTCTCTAGATGTCACTGCTACTGCAAATCCATCCATCACACAACAAACATCCGCCTACATCAGTCCATCCTGGTAATACAGGCGGACCTCGCTTTACCAACGCCTCAGTTTATGTCATTTTTGGTTTACGAATGAAAATCCATTGAAAGTAATGCCTCGGTTTACACATTTTGTTCGCAATACAAACGGATTAAGTGGTTTTCAATGCATTTCAATTACAAATCTTTTTTTAATCATGTCCCTGTACAGTGTTTATGCCTTTAAAGTGCACTTTATAAAAGGTTTTGAACAGATAAAACTTTTTTTGACTTTTTTTCTGACCTCCGGAACTGATTAATTGGTTTTCAGTGCATTTACAAATCTTTTTTTAATCATGTCCCTGTGCCGTATTTATGCATTTAAAGTGCACTTTGTAAAGAGTTTTGAACAGATAAAACTTTTTTTGACTTTTTTCTGACTTCTGGAACGGATTAATTGGTTTTCAATGCATTTAGGAATTAATTTTTAATCATGTCCCTGTACAGTATTTATGCCTTTAAAGTGCACTTTATAAAGAGTTTTGAACAGATAAAACTTTTTTTTTACTTTTTTCTGACCTCCGGAACGGATTAATTGGTTTTCAATGCATTCCTATGGGAAACCGCGTTTTGGTTTACAAATTTTTTGCAATACCAAAAGTCCCGCAGAATGCATTAAATTCGTATGCCGAGGTACACCTGTAATTGGTGTCCTGGTGTACATATGATATCTATATGGAATAATTGGTGTCCTGGTGTACAGTATGATATCTATATGGAATAATTGGTGTCCTGGTGTACAGTATGATATCTATATGGAATAATTGGTGTCCTGGTGTACATATGATATCTATATGGAATAATTGGTGTCCTGGTGTACATATGATATCTATATGGAATAATTGGTGTCCTGGTGTACATATGATATCTATATGGAATAATTGGTGTCCTGGTGTACAGTATGATATCTATATGGAATAATTGGTGTCCTGGTGTACAGTATATCTATATGGAATAATTGGTGTCCTGGTGTACAGTATGATATCTATATGGAATAATTGGTGTCCTGGTGTACATATGATATCTATATGGAATAATTGGTGTCCTGGTGTACATATGATATCTATATGGAATAATTGGTGTCCTGGTGTACATATGATATCTATATGGAATAATTGGTGTCCTGGTGTACATATGATATCTATATGGAATAATTGGTGTCCTGGTGTACAGTATGATATCTATATGGAATAATTGGTGTCCTGGTGTACAGTATATCTATATGGAATAATTGGTGTCCTAGTGTACATATGATATCTATATGGAATAATTGGTGTCCTGGTGTACATATGATATCTATATGGAATAATTGGTGTCCTGGTGTACATATGATATCTATATGGAATAATTGGTGTCCTGGTGTACATATGATATCTATATGGAATAATTGGTGTCCTGGTGTACAGTATGATATCTATATGGAATAATTGGTGTCCTGGTGTACATATGATATCTATATGGAATAATTGGTGTCCTGGTGTACATATGATATCTATATGGAATAATTGGTGTCCTGGTGTACATATGATATCTATCATATTCTCATGTCCTCTACATAAAATAATGGCATCCTTATTTCTGTACCTCTTCCTCTAATGTATTTCTCCAATCGTGTATCTTTACGTGTGAAAAAAAACAATTGAGTACTGTCCGTGATACTTTTTTTTATTCGCACTGACACAGTTTTTCAAAACAAGCTTTTGCGGTGTCTGCAAAATGATGGCATACATCCCGGGGGTCTACAGGAGGGGCTTTCTCAGCTAAACACAGCCTCCTGACTGCATGCCTGAGTTAAGGGCAGATGGATTCCAGGACGTAAATGCTATATGAATCATCTGCCCTTACTCAGGATGGCCACAGGCCAAAAAGTCCATATAACCACACTCCTCTTTACACCTAAATAAGTCTAACGCAATATATATACATTATTAAATATGTTAAAGCCTGTCATTCATTTCCAGAGGATAATTATCCATTTGTTGCACCAGTTAGAAGAGATCACTATAGGTTTCATTAATATCCACTGGTTTATAGCTTGTTACTTATTTTCAGAGGGTAATTATCCATTGTTGCACCAGTTGAAGGAGATCACTTTTTTGTTTCACTAGTATTGAGTGTGTAGTGATCACTATTAGAGTTTTGGGGTTTATTTCACTATTTATTTCACTATTTGGAGTGATCACTTATGTTTTATAGTTTGAAGTTGAAATGGTCAAGATTTTGATGATCATTACGAGTATATTTACCTATTGAGAGATTGATTTACATATGTTTTTTTTTTTTTCTTTCTTTTTCTTCTCACGTGTGAGTACACGTTATGTAGTTGGCATGATACACGGTTTTCACAAGTTTGCATGTTTACTCAGTTTAAGGGTAATACACTATCATTAGTTTATATTTTTGAGGTTCACGAAGAATTTTGGAAGATTCCAATCTGGATGTTTGAAGAAGGATATGAGTTAGTTTGAAAATTTGGAAAGACTTTGCTTTAGAGACACTTTGGACATTTTTGTTTTTTGTTTTTGGACTATCTAGGTTCCATATATTTTTTTGGGATATATTTATTTATTTATATTTATATTGTTTATTTCAATATTAGCTTATTATTTTATTATTTATTTTTTATTTTCATATTTATTAATGTATATATATTGAGTTAGACTTTTTTTAGGTGTAAAGAGGAGTGTGGTTATATGTTGTGACAGTGTGGCGATCTGTCACCCAGGATTCTCAACAAGGCAGGTTGAGGGGCTCCAGGGTAAAGGCTTGATATGGAGGAAAGTGGCTTTTCACTTTCCTCCTTTGTTTGTAAGGTCTGTTTTGGGATCTGGAGCCTGGAGATTTCAAAGAGATCTGGGAGGGATGAAATCTCCAATCCTGGGACCAGGTTTTGGGAATGGCCAGGAGACTGATTGCACAGGTGTGTGCAGGCCTCTTCATAGAGTCAGGACCAGGGTTCTGGGCTCCACCCCGGCAGATAGGAGTCAGGAGGGCTCCACTTGGAAGACAGGAGGTCACTGCCTGGAAGTCAGGTGGGCTTCACCTAGGAGAGGTGGAAGCCAAAAGCAGCAAGGGGCTGCTAGAGACTAGCTGTGTGCTAGTGGCCAGCGGTGTGCAAGTGCCATATTTTGGGAAGAAGTCTGCAGGAGACAGACAGCAAGCTGAGTATAAGCCAGGAGGCTGAACCGTTGTTTTGTGGATGATCGATACCCCTGTGTGGGAAACTTCTGTTTGAACTTTCATTTAAATAAAAGTGGGCTAAAAAGGCCCTTAAAAAGAAAGCGAGTAGCTGTTTGCGTTTAAAAGCTCTACCACGTTGAAGCGAGTTCCCACAATGTATTTATACTTTCAAGGGTGAAAGTTTTTACTTTTCTTTTGGGGTAGTAGATTATTTTGATAAGTGACAGAGTGCGGAATTCTGTTTATTGTTTACCTAAAATGTCCAATTTCATTACACAGAAAGCTCCATACAATAGTGAGATGTGGTACTCCATGGGCTACCAACCCATTCTACATGATTTTTGCTTTTTTAGCACCAGCACCTTCTGTATCAGTATACAATAAAAGAGAAGTGGGGAATTGTCACCAACATATTATAAACTAAAAAAAAAATGTAGGTGATATCTAGGAGCGGGGAAGGCCGGCAGCTATTTTCCTGGCAGTGCCCGGGTTTACAGTTTCTCCAACACTCCTGACGCTGTACGGTGAAATAAATCCCCGTGTGTGCCAGGCTAATGCCGCCGGCTGCTTGCTGGGCAGATAAATGGTTGGAGAGGAGCGGGCTGCATTTTAGCGATGGATTACAGTACGTGAACATTCTCACAAAGGCCAGCATAATTACCTTGCTCAAAGGATTTGAAATGCGCAGAGCCCGTTCCTAAACAAATTCCTGTCATTCCAAAATTACTGGGATAATTACTCAAGCCAGCAATGAGCAGTATCTCTCTACTTCCGGCCAGTCTAGACGCCAAGCATCTCCTGCTATAGGCATGAACAACACCTTTATTTCACATTATGGGGAATGAGTACCACACCTGCCAACAGCATGACCTACAACCCCCGACCAGGGAGGAAGGCGACTTACACAGACTGATCCACACCATGGACATGACAATTTTAATATGAAAAAAAATATTAGCAAAACAGGCTTTGGGTGCAACAATTCTGGCGACAGTATGAATCAGCACCATTCAACGTACACTATATTGCCAAACATATTGGGCCCGCCCTCCAAATCATTGGATTTACGTGTTCCAATCCCCTCCATGGACACAGGTGTATACAATCAAGCCCCTAGGCATGCAGACTGCTTCTACAAACATTGGTGAAAGAATGGGTCGCTCTCAGGAGCTCAGTGACTCCAAGCGTGGTCCCGTGATAGGTGGCCACCTGTGCAATAAGTCCATCCGTGACATTTCCTGGCTACTAAATATTCCACGCTGAACTGTTAGTGGGATTATAACAAAGTGGAAGCAACTGGGAACAGCAACAACTCAGCCACCAAGTGGTAGGCCACGTCACATGACAGGGCGGGTTCAGCGCATGCTGAAGCGCACAGTGCGCAGAAGTCACCAACTGTCTGCAGAGTCAATAGCTAAAGACCTCCAAACTTGGTGTGGCCTTCAGATGAGCCCAACAACAGTGCGTAGAGAGCTTCATGGAATGGGTTCCCATGGCCGAGCAGCTGCATCCAAGCCTTACATCACCAAGTGCAATGCAAAGCGTCGGATGCTGTGGTGTAAAGCACGCCGCCACTGGACTCTAGAGCAATGGAGACGTGGTCTCTGGAGTGACCAATCACACTTCTCTGTTTGGCAATCCAATGGACGTGATTGGGTGTGGCAGTTACCAGGAGAACGGTACTTGCCTGACTGCACTGTGCCAAGTGTAAAGTTTGGTGGAGGGGGGATTATGGTGTGGGGTTGTTTTTCAGGGGTTGGGCTTGGCCCCCTAATTCCAGTGAAGGTAACTCTTAAGGCATCAGCATACCAAGACATTTTGGACAATTTCATGCTCCCAACTTTGTGGGAAGAGTTTGGGGATGGCCCCTTCCTGTTCCAACATGACTGCGCACCAGTGCACAAAGCAAGGTCCATAAAGACATGGAGGAGCAAGTTTGGGGTGGAGGAACTTGACTGGCCTGCACAGAGTCCTGACCTCAACCCCATAGAACACCTTTGGGATGAATTAGAATGGAGACTGCGAGCCAGGCCTCCTCCCCCGACATCAGTGCCTGACCTCACAAATGAGCTTCTGGAAGAATGGTCCAACCTTCCCATAGACACCCTCCTAAACCTTGTGGACGGCCTTCCCAGAAGAGTTGAAGCTGTTATAACTGCAAAGGGCGGGGCCAACTCAATATTGAACCCTACGGACTAAGACTGGGGGGCCATTAAAGTTCATGTGCGTGGAAAGGCCGGCGGCCCAATACTTTTGCCTATATAGTGTAGGTATCAGCCAGGTAGGTGAGATGATGGGAGTGATGTTTTGGGGGCTACCTAGGTTAAGGTTAGTAAAAGAGACAATATCCACTATTCAATATTGTTGTGCTGTAGCTTTAAAAATAAATAGACTTAAATGTAAACATTAAAATAATAACATTAAAAATACCCCACATTACAGGTGGTCTTAATGCGCTCATGGAAGCCTTGGACCTGCTAAAGCGGATATATCACGGGGTATGGGAACCACAGGGCACAGCAATGGGGACTGTTTGAAATCAATCCGCTCGGCACACGTCAGTCTGACAAAAAGACAGAGGACAACGCTCCACAGCGTAAAGCCGCTAACTTTGATGGTCTGTAAACTAAAGAGCTACTCACATTCATGTATAAATAAACAGCACATCAAAGCTCCGCACTGCCATTATCTCCAGTGTGCGAGAGGACGTCAGCGAAGCTCCGCACCAATGTGTTTTGTCCTATTAGACATTTGCAAGGGGCCTGCTGGTATTACATTTTTTGTACTTAGTGTACCTTCTTCTTGATTTAAATTTAAAGAGACAATATATCCCTCTCTACTCAGGACAAAGAGACAGTGTCTTTTTAATGGTCCCCCCAACCCTTGATACTCACCTCGCCAGTATTCACACACTGCTTCAGCCTGGAATGGAAGGCAGATACAATACCCAATACTCCCAAGTATGAAAGAGCATGTGACTGCCCTCCATGTTACAGTGCTTTGGTCCAGCGGTTAATTACACAACCAAGTCACCAATCCTCTTAGCGTTGGAAAACAGGCAGGAGTAGTGCCATAAATAGGAGCATTGAGGGAAAGTTGGTGAGGTGAGTATCAGTGGTTCAAGGTGGACCCTTTAGAAAGGCAGCATCACTTTATTATTATTATTATTACACAGGATTTATAGGATGCCAACAGTTTATGCAGCCAGGGGTGTATTTACCACAAGGCAAACAAGGCATTTGCCTAGGGCGGCATTTTTCAGGGGGGGCAGCACTGCCCCTTGGAAGCAGGGACAGAAGAAGGGACACACACGGCATGGGGATTTGGTGGGTTCAAAGAGATGCTGTGGGTTTCATGACGGGGTATGCACAGCCTGACTCTCGTTCCTGGGGATGTCTGGAGCTGTAAAGGTGAGTGTCTTTCTCTCTCTCGCCATGGAGGATGGTGGCTGGTGTATGGGGGGCAGTGGGGTAGTTGAAGGCTCGGGTGGAGGGCAGGGGTGTCCTTGGTCAATGTCAGGCTCTTTCTGCGCGCGGGGGGGGGAAGGGGTTTACGCCAATTTTTGTGTTGCCTAGGGCAGCACAAAACCTAAATACACCATTGTACGCAGCACATTACAACATAAGGGCAGACAGTGCAATTACAATACACTTTACCTGAGCCCCATCTTGACCAGCAATGTGCACGAGAGCCTCGGCTTTCCCGGGTCTCTCCCTCCTCATTGGCTAAGACGGCAGTGGTAGCCATTGGTTCCCGCTACTGTCAATCACAGAGTGTAAGCTCCAAGGATCAGGGCCCTCAAATCCCTCTTGTATTGAACTGTATTGTTGCTGTATTGTCTCCCTTTATATTGTAAAGTGCTGAGCAAACTGTTGGCGCCATAAATCCTGTATAATAATAATAATTTAATACAAGAGGAATCGGGGGGTCACTTTGCCTTAATGAACACCTCAGTCATATGGTAAAATATAGACACATCCATCAAGACCTGGAATTCATCTAATCTCCCCTTGGCTGAAACCAAGTTGAGAATTTCATTCTACATCAAAAGATAGAAGCTAAATTGACCGACAAAACAGATAAACATCTGGCTTCCCTGGACTTCCTGGTATCTTCCCATCCCTACAGTAAACCGTGGCACCCAGGGCAGCCAACCTTTGCGCCCAGGGCAGCCACCACTCTCGCCCACCCCTTGTCCAGGCCCTGCTTACTACCACTAGTTATACCATGACATGGTAAATGAGAACCTTCACAGATGAGAATGAAATTGTTCCTTCATTAAACATTAACACAATGGTTAGCATTTCTGCCTGGCAGTACTCGGGTCGCTGGTTCAAATCCCAACCATGGCACCACCTGCCTGGAGTTTGCATGTTCTCCCTGTGCTTGTGTGGGTTTCCTCGAGGTACTCCGGTTTCCTCCCACACTCCAAAGTCATGCTGGTAGGTTAATTGGACCTAGTATGTGTATGTACAGTGGTGTATTTAGGTTTGTGCTGCCCTAGGCAACAGAAAAATCATCTGCCCCCACGGACACCGACCAACCACACCACCCCTTCCCCCTCCCGCAGGACCAACAACACCCCTGCCCCCCATATATGGATAGAAAGAAGGATTCATCTACAGGACTCTGGACATCCCTGGGAACGAGAGTCAGGCTCTACTTACACCATCAAGCAGCTTCTCTCAGATCCCATCTGGTTCCCATCGTGCATGTCCCTTCTTCCATCTCTTCTTCTGAGGGGAAGTGCTGCCCCCCTGAAAAATGCTGCCCTAGGCAAGTGCCTTGTTTGCCTTGTGGTAAGTACACCCCTGTGTATGTATGAATGTAAGTTAGGGACCTTAGATTGTACGCTCCTTGAGGGTTAGGGACTGATGTGAATGTACAATATAAAAATTAAATTGACGGTGCTATAGAAGTACCTGAAATATTATATTATTATACAGGATTTATGGCGCCAACAGTTTGCTCAGCGCTTTACAATATAAAGGGAGACAATACAGCAATAATACAGTTCAATACAAGAGGGTTAGGAGGGCCTGATCCTGGGAGCTTACAATCTAGGAATAAATAAATGACACAAATATTATTAATATATCATTATACAGGATTTATAAAGCGCCAATAGTTCGCTCAGCGCTGTACATTACAATGGGAGACAATACATGAGAGAGTACAATAACCATACAATGCGATACACGAGGGGTACGAGGGCCCTGCTCCTTGGAGCTTACAATCTAGGAGGGAGGGGATAGTGGCACAGGAGGAAATAGCTGTGGGGGATGGAGTGGTGGGAAGAGTGGAGGAGGTCGGCAATTAGCAGGGGGCGGGGCAGGCTTCCCTGAAGAGGTGGGTTTTCAGGGTGCGCCTAAAGGAGAGGAGAGTAGGTGATAGTCTGATGGATTGGGGTAGGGAGTTCCAGAGGAGGGGTGATGCCCAGAGAAGTCCTGGAGGCGGGCATGGGAGGAGGAGACCAGGGAACTAGACAGAAGGAGGTCTTGTGAGGAGCGGAGAGTGCGTTTTGGGTGGTATTTGGATATCAGGTCGGTGATGTAGTTTGGGGCAGTATTATGGACAGCTTTGTATGTTAGTGTGAGCATTTTGAATTTGATCCGGTGGGTAATCGGAAGCCAGTGGAGGGATTATTAATAATAATATAATTAGTTTGTCATAATCTACATTCCAATAATAAGGCGGGCATCTTTGTGATCTTGTAGCCCCAATGGGCGATTCCCCAGATGGACAGATAAGGTTTGCAGGTCTGGCAGGACAAGGGAAATGGCTTCATTTATTATTTGTTAACACCCCCCCCCCCCCCAGCACCACCACACCCTGGCAAAACAAACTCTCCAGGAATGCATCTCCAAAGTTTATCTAGTGTAGCCAACAGCTGCTCACAGATGAGACACACATAGAACTAGGCCGGGGTATCACCATGTCCTCCTTTCACAACAAAGGCTCTTCTGACAATGAGACACATTCATTATTCCTCACATTAATGTGTTTGCTTGTCTCTCAGTTTCACAATACTGTTTCCTTCAGTTAATTCCAGAGAGTGAGATGACATTAGCCTGCTGACCAACAAATCCAGAAAGAGGCATTCCGGGGATTTGTTGTTCTAAAACTGACTAGTGAAATCAGAATCAGAAATCAGAATCCATTAGAGGAGGATTCCAATGGGCGGTCATAGAGGAGTACGCTATAGTGCATGCTAGTCATACTTCACAGTACAACGGACGGGACACCGTTATCATGTGTGTGTGATAGAATATAGACACAATTATTATCTGTGTGTATAATATTGTCTGTAGAGAATCGTCCGACAGAAAAAAAACAAACAAAATATACAGCATGTGGTCAGTAAGCTATCACAACCTATAAATATTAGGGGCCCATTCACATTCCGACACACACATTGGGATTGATGTACCCAACCACTGTACCTCCAGAAGGTTTTAGCATTTGGGCAATTCTTTTTTTTTTTTGCTATTTGGCACTGCGCTAACTCCTCCTACAAGCTTTAACCAGTGCTCTGCTGAAGTCACAAGACTGCTGTAACTGCTGATGAGAAAAGGTATTTAGCAGTTTAGCAGTTTGCATTTACTAAAATAATTGCATTTCCATGTTCTGTGTACTGCGGGAGACCAGATATAGTGAATGCGGGGTCCGGGGAGAGCGGATATAGTGAATGCGGGGTCCGGGGAGAGCGGATATAGTGAATGCGGGGTCCGGGGAGAGTGGATATAGTGAATGCGGGGTCCGGGGAGAGCGGATATAAAGAATGCGGGGTCCGGGGAGAGCGGATATAGTGAATGCGGGGTCCGGGGAGAGCGGATATAGTGAATGTGGGGTCCGGGGAGAGCGGATATAGTGAATGCGGGGTCCGGGGAGAGCGGATATAGTGAATGCAGGGTCCGGGGAGAGCTGATATAGTGAATGCGGGGTCTGGGGAGAGCGGATATAGTGAGAGCGGATATAGTGAATGCGGGGTCCGGGGAGAGCGGATATAGTGAATGCGGGGTCCGGGGAGAGCGGATATAGTGAATGCAGGGTCCAGGGAGAGAGGATATAGTGAATGCGGGGTCCGGGGAGAGCGGATATAGTGAATGCAGGGTCCGGGGAGACCGGATATAGTGAATGCGGGGTCCGGGGAGAGCGGATATAGTGAATGCGGGGTCCGTGGAGAGCGGATATAGAGAATGCGGGGTCCAGGGAGACCAGATATAGTGAATGCAGGGTCCGGGGAGGGCGGATATAGTGAATGCGGGGTCCGGGGAGAGCGGATATAGAGAATGCGGGGTCCGGGGAGACCAGATATAGTGAATGCGGGGTCCGGGGAGAGCGGATATAGTGAATGCGGGGTCCAGGGAGAGCGGATATAGTGAATGCAGGGTCCGGGGAGAGCGGATATAGTGAATGCAGGGTCCGGGGAGAGAGGATATAGTGAATGCAGGGTCCGGGGAGACCAGATATAGCGAATGCGGGGTCCGGGGAGAGCGGATATAGTGAATGCGGGATCCGGGGAGAGCGGATATAGAGAATGCGAGGTCCAGGGAGAGCGGTTATAGTGAATGCGGGGTCCGGGGAGAGCGGATATAGTGAATGCAGGGACCGGGGAGAGCGGATATAGTGAATACTGGGTCCGTGGAGACCAGATATAGTGAATGCAGGGTCTGGGGAGAGCGGATATAGTGAATGCAGGTTCCTGGGTTTAATATCACTTTAACTGTGTGCCTAACAATGTGTAATGTGTGCCGCTTTTACTAAGAGATGGTTTTGCTTTTTTCTCCCTGCTTTGCAGAGAGAAAAAGACAGCCACATCGCTGCTCGGTGTACACAGAGCCCTGCATTGTTAGAAAAAACAGAGCTCTCTGCTGTGATTCGTTAAGCCGATCAGCAAGTCCAGGCCATAAATCATTGGCTGGGACCTGCTAACTGACTTGTGCTGTACCGAATGACAGCCCAGACGAGGTGGCGGGCCCCCTACCCGGAAATGCCAGATCACGCACATGTATTTGATCCGGTGCAGAGCGATCACCCCGCCATATTTACATGGGGTGGTCTGCAAGCAGTTAAAATGTAAGTCTGGGCTGAACCTATCTAATCTTAAATCTGCTCCCAACCCCCCTCTTAACTCCTAACTACCCTGTAGAAGAAAGAAGTCTATACTTGTCTCTTCGCAGGGCGCTTCTGTTCAGTCACGTGATCTCCCCAGCAGCCAGCTTCATGGGAGAGGAGAGCATCCATTGTTGGCGTTCCCTCTTTTCACCTGAAGCCAGTGCTGGGTGCTGATTACATGACCAGACTGGCGCTCTCTGAGAATAGGGAAGTATACACATCTTTCTTCAACAGGATGGTTAGTATAGGAGATACAATGGGGGTGGGAGCAGATTTAAAGTGATATTAAAGGCTTGTTTTTTGTTTTTAAATAACAAACATGTCATATTTACCTGCTCTGTGCAAAACCAATACCCTGATCCTTCTCTTCTCAGGTCCCCCCTGCTGGTGCTCCAGGCCCCTCCCTCCTGCCCCCATAGCAAGCAGCTTGCTATGGGGGCACCCAACCAGGCTCGCTCCGAAGTCGCTGCTCTGTGTGTCCATTCACAAATGGAGCACGGCTCAGCCCCACCCCCACTCTCTTCTCATTGGTTCACTGGTTGTGACTATTATTATACATTATTATTATATATTATTATGCTGAGCAGCCAAACGTTTCCGGCAGTGCTGGCCTACGTCCTGGCGTTGGGCAACTTCCTGAATGAGATCGCCGGCAAGGAAAAGGCCAGAGGCTTTTGGCTCTCCTCCACCAAAGTGAGTGTCCTACTTCATGTCTTTGAAGGTTCCCATTGGTCCAGGTCTTGGTACAGTTGTGTCCAAAATTATTCAACCCCCACTGAAATTGAGTGTTTTGGCCAGTTTGACATTGCTTTTGATCATTCAGTCATCTTGCTTACATTTACATTAAAGAGGCACTTGTAGGTCAGACAAATATAACATAACAGTTATAATGAAATAACCACAAATGTCTTTTCTGTGCTCACAGCATTATCAGTTTTATTCAACCCCCAAGTGACATTCAATCTTAGTACTTAGTACAGCATCCTTTTACAGTTATAACAGCTTTTAAACGTGAAGCATAGCTTGACACAAGTGTCTTGCAGCGATCTACGGGTATCTTCGCCCATTCTTCATGGGCAAAGGCCTCCAGTTCAGTCACATTCTTAGGCTTGCGCACTGCAACTGCTTTCTTTAAGTCCCACCAGAGGTTCTCAATCGGATTTAAGTCTGGTGACTGCGATGGCCACTCCAAAATGTTCCAGCCTTTCCTCTGCAACCATGCTCTAGTGGACTTGGAGGTATGCTTGGGATCATTGTCCTGTTGAAAGGTCCAACGTCTCCCAAGCCTCAGGTGTGTGACGGACTGCATCACGTTTCCATCCAATATCTCCTGGTACTGAAGAGAATTCATGGTACCTTGCACACGCTGAAGCTTCCCTGTACCTGCAGAAGCAAAACAGCCCCAAAGCATGATTGACCCTCCACCATGCTTCACAGTAGGCAAGGTGTTCTTTTCATCATAGGCCTTGTTCTTCCTCCTCCAAACATAGCGTTGATCCATGGGCCCAAACAGTTCTAATTTTGTTTCATCAGTCCACAGAACACTATCCCACAACTTTTGTGGTTTGTCCACATGGCTTTTGGCATACTGCAGTCGACTCTTCTTATTCTTTGGAGACAGCAAGGGGGTACGCCTGGGAGTTCTGGCACGGAGGCCTTCATTACGCAGTGTGCGTCTTATTGTCTGGGCTGAAACTTCTGTACCCACATCTGACAAATCTTTTCTCAGTTCCTCAGCAGTCACACGGGGACTTCTCTCCACTCTACGCTTCAGGTAGCGCACAGCAGTCGAAGTCAGCATCTTCTTTCTGCCACGACCAGGTAGCGTTTCAACAGTGCCCTTTGCCTTGAATTTGCGAATGATGCTTCCTAAGGTGTCTCTTGGTATGTTTAACATCTTTGCAATCTTCTTATAGCCATTGCCCTTCCTGTGAAGAGAAATCACCTCTTCTCTTGTCTTCCTGGACCATTCTCTTGCCTTCACCATGTTTGTAACCACACCAGTAAATGTCTAGAAGGAGCTGAGTATCACAGTCATTTTAAAGCTGCCTAATTGGTGCTTATTATGCTTGATTGCTGCTCGGTGACATCCACAGGTGTTTTCAATACCTGATGGAAAGCACCTGTATGAACCTCTGTTCTTCAGAGTGGTAGTCTTTAAGGGGTTGAATAATTGTGGCAATGAAGAAACCACATAAGAACCATTTACTACTGTATTACATAAACAATTGATGTCATTTTAGTTGCATTTGGGTAGTTACAACGTCCTTGTAGGATTTGATTCTGAATACAATTCCAAATGTACACTATAGTCCCTAAACCCCTTTACAGCATTGGGGGTTGAATAATTTTGGACACAACTGTATATCTAGCTGTAGTCAGTGACATTCAACTGGACTTGTTCTGTGATGTTGAAGACGTTTTGTGGCTTCTCCAAGCCAGTTCTTCAGGTCTAATGAGTCTCATAAACATACCGCAGCAGTTACTTTATTATTATTATACAGGATTTATGGCACCAACAGTTTGCTCAGCACTTTACAATATAATGGGAGACAATACAGCAACAACACAGTTCAATACAAGAGGGTTAGGAGGGCCCTGATCCTGGGAGCTTACAATCTGTGATTGACAGTAGCAGGAGCCAATGGCTACCACTGCCGTCTTAGCCAATGTGGAGGGAGATACCCGGGAAAGCCGAGGCTCTCATGCACATTGCTGGTCAAGATGGGGCTCAGGCACATTTTGGGGGGGGTTGGTGTACTGCTGCACACAAACAGTATTTTACCTTCAGCAGGTAAAAAACCTTCAGGCTTTACAAACACCTTAAAGTGGTAATAGCCGCACCTAAAAGAAGAAAAAAAGTTTTCCCTGCATGGTAATTGTGTAATGTGGTAGTATGTATCACATACTAGCACATTATGAAGGACTGAAACGAAGCCCTCGGGCGGCGTGCTGTCACCATTGCACCTTCTTCACCCGGTCTTCCTTCCGAGTTTGCTCTTCTCTGAAGGAACAGTACAGCTATTTTGTTCCTTCAGAGCGCATGCGCCGGTTATCAAATGAAGCGAACTTCTCCTAAACAGCGCACGCTTAGGAGATACTCGTTTTACCTACAGCTAAGCTTTATTATAGGCCTACCTGTAGGTAAAAATAAAAATCTGAGGTTTACTTCCACTTCAGACAGATCGGTTTCATTTGGACATCTACTTTAAGGCAAATGTGGAGCTCAGTATGTAAGGGAATGTTAGCCAGAGCTCAGTGAATGAGGTGAAGCCCTGCTGACTGCCATCATCCAATTGTGCAAGCAAAATACTGTTTTGTTTTTAATTTTGTAACGTGATTGGGAATTAATATACAAATGAGCGGCGCTCCAAATAATCAAAAAGAGTCCATTCTACAGAAATGAAGATATGAATATATGGAATGAGCCCCTCTTCACTGGAACCTCAGTGCTGCTATAGAGGTCTCAAAAAACGGCCAGGGGAAGATAGAAAATGTCCACCATCAGGACTGCTGTTAGGAACCACAGGGCCCCATACAGCCAACCTGGCAAGGCCCCCCCTCCCCCCCACAAAAAAACACAGTTTACTATGCTTCAGTTATAAATGAACACAGTGAGTGGTGGGTAACGATCACTCATCGTGTTTATTCAGGAAAGGAAGAAGCTGGTAAATGTGACATATTTACCGGACCTTTCCCCCGCTCTCCATATTGAAGGATTCTATGATGTGGGAAGGAGAGGCGGGAAACTGGTGGCTCTGCAGGGGTGGGGGCCAGTGGTGTATTTAGGTTTGGTGCTGCCCTAGGCAACAGAAAAATCTTTTGCCCCCACAGACACGGACCAACACCCCCCTCCCTCCTCCCGCGGAGAGAGCCGGACATTGACCAACAAAACCCCTGCCCCTCCCATATATAGATAGAAAGAAAGACATTCATCTGCACAGCTCCGGACATCCCTGGGAATGAGAGTCAGGCTCTACTTACATCATCAAGCTGCCTCTCTCAGATCCCACCTGGTTCCCATCGCACGTGTCGCTTCTTCCATCTCTTCTTCTGAGGGGAGGTGCTGCACCCCTGAAAAATGCCGCCCCAGGCAAGCGCCTTGTTGGCCTTGTGGTAAATACACCCCTGGTGGGGGCACACATGGGGGTCATGGTAGCAGGGGAAATTTATGGTGCACAGGGAGGGTGATGGGTGCGGCGGAGTAGGAGCAATTACTGGAACCAATCCCCTGTATGGCTCTTTCTGCAGCAGCTGAAAGCCAGCGGGAGGGAGAGGAGAAGAAGCCAGCTTTCAGCTGCTGCAGAGAGAACCATACCTGGGATCAGTTCCAGTAATTACACCCACCATGCTAATCACCCTCCCTGCCCACATTGGATTCACTCAGTTGCCTGGGCCCCCCTGCTGTCCTGGGCCCCGTACATTATGACTGGAGGTATCCCTTTATCCACGGCCCTGTCCACCATCACCAAACACTCTGCCTCTTACCGGATCATATTGACCCCCAGTTATGGATGAATCTAAATGCGCTGTATAAGTTCCAAAAGGCAAGCCGTAGACCTGGACACTCTTTGGTTCCAAACTTTTACATCAAGAGATGGACTAGAAGGTGAACCTACAACAGAATGGGAGGGGGAAATGGATACAGCAGATTAATTTATTTCCTCTCTCAGTGCTAATGACAGGGGAATCCTCCTTCAAAGTGAACATAGTAGGGAAGAGATACATTTCCTTGATCTTAGAATTAGTGTGGAAGGTGTCAAGTTTGTCACCTCTACCATTTTCAAGAAAACTAATAGAGCACTGAGCAGCACTGAGGTTCCAGTGAAGAGGGGCTCATTCCATATATTCAGATTCATTTCTGTGGGTTGGACTCTTAAGTTCAATGTTTTTTGATTATTTGAAGCGCCGCACATTTGTATATTATTTTATGTGTATTGTTACCTTGCAATATTCTGGTGGCTGATCATGTGGATTGAATTATTTATTTTTTTTACTTTAAATAATTATATATACCATAGCGCGGAATTGTTCAGATATTTTTGGAGTTCTATGATTGGGAATTGTTTGCACCGCATTCACTAAGCTAAGTGGAATTACCCTTGCAGAGTGAAGGTCTGTTTGCCTTCATTAAACTCACCCTGTTATCTCACACAATTTTGGTGCACTGATGCTTGATTGCATGAAGGCAGCAGCCCATTCACTTTGAAAGGGCAATTAAAGAGTGACAACACACAAAAAAAAACAGGTATGGTAAGTTTTTTTTGTTTGTTTTGTACTGCATATGTGTGTTGGGGGCCTTTCAAAATGCTTGAAAATGCATATTCACACCTCACTTCTTCTATGAACCCCCTCCATTCCCTCCTGGAGAAATAATCAATAAGCAGCTGGTGGGGGGGGGGGGGTAACTAGTAGGAATAAACATGCACACTCAGCCAATCTGAACATGCATGTTTGCGGATGGGGCTCTTGTATGAAGATGTTTCTGCTGTTTGGTTATGCCTGGACATCCATCTGTAGTCTGATGTCTGTAGGTCCCTTTACGAATCTTCATTCACTTGTTTACTAAATGCTTATACACAGGTAGAGGGGGGAGAGGGTGTTTATTACTATGTAAATTTTATAAAGTGTGCATGACAATAAAAACAGCCAGCAGCTGTCCTCCAACAAATGTGCATATTCCACAGTAGAAGAGCTGGAGGACCTTTTAGCCACCAACAAAATGTTGTGGTTTCTGAGTCAAGTTGGCCATACACTCAGATTTCGCTCGACTTCTGCTGAGCTGACTGAGATGTTAGCTGTGAGTAGTCCTGTTGGGACCATCCGACTCGACAAAAGTCAATGGATAAATCGAAGGACCGCACAGTGACCACATCCAACCATTTGAAGCCACTGGTGATTCAAACAGCCATGAGTGCTGTGGCTGTCCGAATTCAATAGCCAGAAGTTCAGATTCCCCACATCCACTCTGTTCAGCATGGAAATGAGGGAATTTACAAATTTTCTTGCATTGAGTCTGCTGGCGAGAAATTCAACTGTGAATGGCTAGCTTTAGTCTGAGCCGAATAAATGTTTAGAAAGGAAAAAAAGAGATCAGAGCAGTACGGGGCGGACTAGCTGTCAACATTTTAAAAAAATTGTGGCCACGCAGGGCTCTGCCCACCCAACCGTGTCACTCTTTTACAGTGTTCTGCGAATAAGAAACTACAAGTACCAACAATCTTAGTGGCTGTTGGCTTGTAGTTCTCAATGAACTACCATGGTGATGTGAGCACCATAATAGTTCATTGATTCTTCCTGTCAGTAATGGCTTGTCCGTACGAGAAAGCAGATACACTGACAGGTCTGCAGGAGACCTGCATGGCACCAGTGATCTGCTGATCGCTAATGCAATGCCTTCCAAGCTCCAACAATAAAAAATAATAAATGCTCATTTTTGTTTTACCTGCCAAAAAATGTGCATCTATCATTTTTTTGTTGAATGGTGAACTTTTGCTTTAATAGAACAAGCTGAAGCTGATTGGCTGCCATGCACAGCTACACCAGATTCTGTGCTCCAATTTTAGTAAATCACCCCCAATTTTTTGTAGTGTACTGTGGAAAGCATGCAGTACTGCATTGTCTGGTCAATGGATCCTTGGAAAATGAGCCTAATTAGAGTATATACAACAGCTGAACATTAGAATTGTACAAAACAGAAAAAATACGAGCGCTGGATAAAAACCAAAGAGCGACAAGCATGAAAGGCGAACACCAGAAGCCTCCATAGTAAATATATAAATAGAACATGCAGCGCTAATAGAATTATAAAAATGAAACATGCGTTCTAAAATGCGATAGTCAAAACAATAACAACCTAATCAATGCTTGATTATATATATAAAAGGGATGATAAAATATAATTAGCGTCCAAAGATATGATCTATAATGATGAATAAATATATCCAAAATTAGTGTTCTGCAGTGCACAGTGAAAGCTTTCAAGGCAAAGTGGTGAAAAAATTGGTGACTTCATCATAAGAAGATGAGTGTAGATTGCACTAACCGGAAAGCGCAATTTAATGCACGTTTGAGTAATAACCAACTCCTGGTCATCCACATATGGAAACTGGATCTCAGCGGGGATCGTCTCACCATCCACTGCATCCACTGCATGTATGGTGAGACAGGCTCCCCCTGCTGGTGAGAGGATTGCTTTCCCCTGGTACCTGGAGACCCTGAGGGTGCGATACTTGCTTAGCTGAAGCAGGCCAGACGATCCCCGCTGAGATCCAGTTTCCATATGTGGATGACCAGGAGTTGGTTATTACCAGGGGCGGACTGACAACTCATGGGGCCCCCGGGCAATAGAGGATCATGGGGCCCCCGTGTCCTTGCCCAAACTCAAAAAAGCCTATGAAAAAGGTACCAGGGGCATCTCATGGGGCCCCCTACTGACCCCGGGCCCTCGAGCAGTGCCCGAGTTTCCAAATAGTCAGTCCGCCCCTGGTTATTACTCAAACGCGCATTAAATTGCACTTTCCGGTTAGTGCAATCTACACTCATCTTCTTATGATGAACATGGTCACAGAAGTCACCAATTTTTTCACCATTTTGCCTTGAAAGCTTTCACTGTGCACTGCAGAACACTAATTTTGGATATATTTATTCATCATTATAGATCATATCTTTGGATGCTAATTATATTTTTTCATCCCTTTTATATATATAATCAAGCAATAATTAGGTTGTTATTGTTTTGACTATCGCATTTTAGATCGCATGTTTCATTTTTATAATTCTATTAGCGCTGCATGTTCTATTTATATATTTACTATGGAGGTTTCTGGTGTTGGCCTTTCATGCTTGTCGCTCTTTGGTTTTTATCCAGCGCTCGTATTTTTTCTGTTTTGTACAATTCTAATGTTCAGCTGTTGTATTTACTGTAATTAGGTTCATTTTCCAAGGATCCATTGACCAGACAATGCAGTACTGCATGCTTTCCACAGTACACTACAAAACATTGGGGGTGATTTACTAAAATTGGAGCACACAGAATCTGGTGTAGCTGTGCAGGGCAGCCAATCAGCTTCAGAACACTAATTTTGGATATATTTATTCATCATTATAGATCATATCTTTGGACGCTAATTATATTTCATCATCCCTTTTATATATATATTCAAGCATTGATTAGGTTGTTATTGTTTTGACTATCGCATTTTAGATCGCATGTTTCATTTTTATAATTCTATTAGCGCTGCGTGTTCTATTTATATAATTAGAATTGTACAGACGAGACATTTATTTGTACAAAACGAGTCACACTTGCATGGTTCACATGTAGCCAGGACCGGCTATATGTCACAGACCGGCACATACAAACATCACATGGAATTGTGTAACTATGAGCGGCGTGTTCAGATGAGTCACACATTCCCACCACACAGAGGCTTGCCTTGGGATTTCCTAACCTGTAACCAGATCCAGCCATTCATCTGTTATCAGATCATTAGTGAGTTGTGTCAAACACTGGCCTTAAGAGATAGCACTCTACTGACTCCTATAATTACATTTCATCGGGAGCTTACCTGAGCAGCTACTACACTTTATATACATTTTATTTCCTTACAGCTCTTTAAGTTGTGGGGTAAAGTTGTCCCATCTAATATATATACATATACACACAGGGTGGCCCCTCTGTACAGATGTCTGGGGGGGGGGGGGATTGTGCCCCTGACATCTGATGCTCTGCAGACCTTATCTCTGCAGGCTTGCCCTTTCTTCTAGGCACAGACCTCACCAAAAGCCAATAAACACCCATGATGTGTGATTGAGCTGTTACACCTGTTTTACCGTCAGGCAGGGATGTTTCTACGCCTCTTGTATATTAGACTTAAAATTCAATTTATACGTCACATTAAATATTATTATACAGGATTTATATCACGCCAACAGTTTGCTCAGCGCTTTACAATATAACGGGAGACAATACAGTTCAATACAGTTCAATACAAGAGGGATAGGAGGGCCCTGATCCTGGAAGCTTACAATCTAGGAATAATAAATGTACCTATAAGGAATAAAAGATAAAACACACATTTATATATATATATATTTTGCATTGAAACTGCAGTCAGTGGATGGCGGGTGCAATGCATAGGGTCCCCGATGTTGCCACATTCATGTGCCATTAAAGTAAAACTATAGGCAAAACTTTTTTTTTCTCATTTTTGGATTTTGGGCCAGTTTACTGTCCATCAGACTTTCGGGGGGGAGGAGACTTTGGCCATTGGAAGTATAAATTGTCCCGCATCTTTGGTATTGGGGGGAGGGCTAGTGCCCCTTCATTGGTGTCAGTGGGAGGAATAGTGCCCAATTGTTGGTGTCAGTGGGAGGAATAGTGCCCCATTATTGGTGTAAGTGGGAGGAATAGTGTCCCATCATTGATGTCAGTGGGAGGAATAGTGCCCCATCATTGGTGTCAGTGGGAGGAATAGTGCCCAATTGGTGGTGTCAGTGGGAGGAGTAGTGCCCCATCATTGGTGTAAGTGGGAGGAATAGTGCCCCATCATTGGTGTCAGTGGGAGGAATAGTCCCACTTGTGTCAGTGGGAGGAATTGTGCCCCATCAATGGTGTCAGTTTGGGAAAAGTGTCCTATTGTTGGTGTCATTGCATGGAAATAGTGCCCCCACCGTTGGTGTTGGTGGCAGGAATAGTGCCCCATTATTGGTGTAAGTGGGAGGAATAGTGTCTTATTGTTGGTGTCAGTGAGAGGGAAATAGTGTCCCATCAATGGTGTTAGTGAGAGGAATAGTGCCCCATCATTGGTGTCAGTTTGCGGAATAGTGCCCTACTGTTGGTGTTATTAAGGGGAAATAGTGCCCCACCGTTGGTGTTGGTGGCAGGAATAGTGCCCCATCATTGGTGTCAGTGGGAGGAATAGTGCCCCATCATTGGTATCAGTAAGAGGAATAGTGCCCCATCATTAGTATCAGTGGGAGGAATAGTGCCCCATCATTGGTGTCAGTGGGAGGAATAGTGCCCCATCATTGGTGTCAGTGGGAGGAATAATGCCCTATCATTGGTGTCAATGGGAAAAATAGTGCCTCATTGTTGACGTCAGTAGCAGTATTTATGCCCCATTGTTTTGTCGGAGGAAAGGAATAGCGTTTTGTATCAGTGGGAGGAAAAGTGCCCTGAGGGCCGGATAAAGGCAAGCAAAGGGCCGCATCTGGCCCCCAGTTTGGAGACCACTGGGATACAGCAAGGGAGGGACATAACCCCTGGCAGATTTTTTGTTTGCCATTGCAGAGATTTCCCTTCACTTCCTGTCCCATAACCAAAACAGGAAGTGAGAAGAAAGGGAATCCCTTGGGGACTCCCAGGTCAAGAGAACTACTGTCCCTATTGAAAGATTTCCCCAAGCCAACCCAACCAATCTGTCACTAGCCACGGACAGTGTTTTGTTTGCCTGCTCTCTGCAAGAAATGGCATCATTCTTTAGTTCACTATTATCTATCACAGTAATGTTTCCACGATGATCAGTGTAACATGTTTCTGTGACATTTCCAAGTTTTTATGGATGTATAAAGAGAAGTATTTCAATGAGAATAAAGTGCTCGTTATTATTGTGTATCATCGGATATTGTTTCTTCTATGTTTACAAAGATGTTGAATATTAACAAGGAAGAAGGTAATAAAGACTTTTTCATCTTCCAGAAGATTCCATATGGTCAGTGAATTCAGTCCTATTAAAAAGAAGGGGAATTAGTTTTAATTTGAGCATGTAGCAAAGGGCATTGTGGAGAGGAGAGGCAGAGGCTGCAAAAACTGAAATCCTTTCAAAAGGATTGTGATGGTGCTCTGATTTCATTAGGTTCAAAGGGACTTGGTTTGTTGTGCTTAGTGAAGCGGAGGGAAACTGTAGAGGATTCCAAATAAAAAGAGCCAGATAAGGGAACATCCCCCCATCTTGGGGCTGGAATCTGCATGAATACAGCTGCAGCCAGCACAGTCTCTATTGTATGATGGACAGGCACTGTAGGTGACATATTAACCCTGAGCTGGAACAAGTGTGGACAATGATGACTCCCAGCTATACAAGACATTCCATATAGATATCATATGTACACCAGGACACCAATTATTCCATATAGATATCATATGTACACCAGGACACCAATTATTCCATATAGATATCATATGTACACCAGGACACCAATTATTCCATATAGATATCATACTGTACACCAGGACACCGATTATTCCATATAGATATCATATGTACACCAGGACACCAATTATTCCATATAGATATCATACTGTACACCAGGACACCAATTATTCCATATAGATATCATATGTACACCAGGACACCAATTATTCCATATAGATATCATATGTACACCAGGACACCAATTATTCCATATAGATATCATACTGTACACCAGGACACCGATTATTCCATATAGATATCATATGTACACCAGGACACCAATTATTCCATATAGATATCATACTGTACACCAGGACACCAATTATTCCATATAGATATCATATGTACACCAGGACACCAATTATTCCATATAGATATCATACTGTACACCAGGACACCAATTATTCCATATAGATATCATACTGTACACCAGGACACCAATTATTCCATATAGATATCATATGTACACCAGGACACCGATTATTCCATATAGATATCATATGTACACCAGGACACCAATTATTCCATATAGATATCATACTGTACACCAGGACACCAATTATTCCAAATAGATATCATACTGTACACCAGGACACCAATTATTCCAAATAGATATCATACTGTACACCAGGACACCAATTATTCCATATAGATATCATACTGTACACCAGGACACCGATTATTCCATATAGATATCATATGTACACCAGGACACCAATTATTCCATATAGATATCATACTGTACACCAGGACACCAATTATTCCATATACAGTCATGGTCAAAAATCTTGTCCCTCCTGCAGGATTTGAGAACAATAATTGTGGAAAAGCATGGACAATCTCAAGGTTACAAGTCCATCTCCAGAGATCTTAATGTTTCTGTGTCCACTGTGCTCAACATTGTCAAGACTAATCTTCATCTCTACCATGCGGCAGCTGCCCTAACTAGTCTGGTAAATGGGTTTCACCACTCCTTTTCCAAACAATGGGTGGCTATGGGGCAGGCGCTGGCACCTTGTGATCTTCAAGCTCTCCCTTGGACCTCCCCCATCTTTGCCACGCCTTACGGCTAACAGGCTATGTATTTGGGATGCCTTGACTTCTTCACTGGATATAATCCTCGTTGTTGGGGCCTTTGAACTCTTTGTTTGGGACCCTCCAATTCTCTCCAGCATTGACCAGGCTCTCTTTTCTCATCTAGAATATACAGGCACATGGATGCTTGGCACAAATCCTCTGTGGTGGTTGCCCCCCCCCCCCCTTTCCACCCTCCTGTTCAGTAGGTCAGGCATCATTTACTCACTGGATGGCATACAGGCAACTTTGTTTTTACTATTGATCTATCCCTGATCCAGTGACATTGGCCAGAGATCCAGACTCATTTGAATCTCTGCTTGTCCAAGCCTCTCCACAGATGCGTTCGCTATCAGAGGTCTACAAAGTCCTTCTTTCTCAGGTTCATCCTGATCTCCTGAAATACACAACCAAATGGGCCTCTGACCTGGATGTCTAGATATCAGATGAAGAATGAGAGAAATCCTTTGGCTTGAACCATCGTCTGTCGCTGACTAGTAAGGACCAAGAGACAAACTGCTTTCTCAGTGGTATCGTGTCCGAATGTCCTCCTCCGGATTTATCCCTGGTTTTGTACCAATGCTGGTGCTGCCAAACAGGTGTTGCATGTTTGGTGGGAATGTCCTCTCATCCATGCCTTTTTGGACTTGTTTCTTTGCATCTATACTGGTGTCATGGACTCAACGGTCCCCAATACACCACAGGCTGCACTGCTCTTGGTTCTCCCCAGCTCCTATAGCCATATAAGGAGGAGAATTCTACATCATTGTTTGACAGCAGCCAGACTAGTTATCCACAGTCTTTGCGTACAATCTGTGTGCCACCTTTGGTGGAATGGGTAAAGGAGATGGACCTCATAAAATTTCTACTGGCACATGAACTGGGCATTCAGTAATGTTGTCACCGTACATTCTCTTGAAATATGTAGAGAATCTTAGGCGTTTTGGGACCTACTAATGGGTTGAGGGCCCCTTCTGTGCCTAAAGGCACCATCCTTGGGCTACGCTTTTTCTTTCTTGTCTTGTTTTCTCTTTCCCTCCTCTTTCTTTTTCTTTCCCTTTTCTTTACCTACCCTCCTCCACTCCCCCACCCCCTTTTTTTTTGGGGGGGGGGTCCCATGGTGGGGCCCTAATTAGTTTGGCACTGTTACATCTGGCCTTTAAGCTTAGCAGGGATGGAGATATTGGGTTCTAACACCATTTATGGAATGTATCTATTGCTCCTGTCACGATCACTCAGATAGTTTTCTGACACTGATCATTGTGTCTCTGTTTGAGCTTGGCACTTGGCATTTATCTTCTGTACCAACCTAGCCGGCCCCTTGGCAACGTTGTTGTACCGGAATATTGCTGTATTTCCTTTAAGTGCTATTCCTTTTTGTTGTTACCAGTTTTATTTATTTATTTTTGTACTGACCACAGATTGTCGGGGCTTACGCTTATGCTAAACTTCTAATTTGTCGATAAAATTAGATTGAACTTATAAAAAGCTGGCAGCGTGGGAAGCCTGGCAGCTCACGTGGATTATTGTACCTTGTACAGAATAGATTATCAATGAAGACCAAAATACGTACATGTAAATACAGCCCTGGCCAAAAGTTTTGAGAATGACACAAATATTAATCTACCGGTAAGGAAACACGTGCAGTCATCGTTGCTTTGCACAAAAAGGGATTCACAGGCAAGGACATTGCTGCTACTAAGATTACACCTCAATCAACCATTTATTGGATCATCGAGAACTTCAAGGAGAGAGGTTCAGTTGTTGTGAAGAAGGCTTCAGGGCACCCAAGAAAGTCTAGCGAGTGCCAGGACCATCTTCTAAAGTTGATTCAGCTGTGGGATTGGGCCACCACCAGTGCAGAGCTTGCTCAGGAATGGCAGCAGGCAGATGTGAGTGCATCTGAAAGCACAGGGAGGTGAAGACTTTTGGAGGATGGCCTTGTATCAAGAAGGGCAGGAAAGAAGCCACTTCTCCCCAGGAAAAACATCAGAGACAGACTGCAATTCTTCAACAGGTACAGGCATTGGACTGCTGAGGACTGGGGTAAAGTCATTTTCTCTGATGAATCCTCTTTCCAATTGTTTGGGGCATCCGCAAAAAACCTTGTCCGAAGAAGAAAAGGTGAGCGCTACCATCAGTCCTGTGTCATGCCAACTGTAAAGCATCCTGAGACCATTCATGTGTGGGGTTGCTTCTCAGCCAAGGGAGAGGGCTCACTCACAATTCTGCCTAAGAACACAATGGTACAAAAACATCCTCCGAGAGCAACTTCTCCCAACCATCCAAGAACACTTTGGTGATGAAAAATGCCTTTTCCAGCATGATGAAGCATCTTGCCATAAGGCAAAAGTGATAACTACGTGGTTTGGGGAACAAAACACCAAAATTTTAGGACCATGGCCAAGAAAACTCGCCTGACCTTAATCCCATTGAGAACTTGTGGTCAGCCCTCAAGAGGCGGATGAACAAAAAAAACCCCACAAATCCTGACAAATTCCAAGCATTGATTATGCAAGAATGGGCTGCCATCAGTCAGGATATGGCCCAGGAGTTGATTGACAGCATGCCAGGGCGAATTGCAGAGGTCTTGAAAAAGAAGGGTCAACACTGCAAATATTGACTCTTTGCATAAACTTCATGTCATTGTCAATAAAAGCCTTTGGCACTTATGCAATGCTTGTAATTATACTCCAGTATACCACAGTAACATCTAACAAAAAGACCTAAAAACACTAAAGCAGCAGACTTTGTGAAAATTAATATTTGCGTCATTCTCAAAACGTTTGGCCAGGGCTGTAGATACGTATGTACGTACATGGAGATGTAGACACACAGGCTTTCTAGAGGTGTTTTCATGTTATCAGCATATAACGGCAAAGGAAAAAAAAAACTCCTTTTGCTAAATGTGCGCGGTATTAAATTGTGGAAAAGACATAAAAATGTCAAAATGAAAAAAGCTGCGATTCCATCTTGATTAGGATCTCATTAAGTCTCCCTGCATATTAGAGAGCTGCTGTTAAGCTTTCCGGATAACATATAATGAGTTTCCTGTTCAAACCATAAAGACATAAAATCCATTTCCAAAGTTGGTGGTGTTGGAAAACAGAATACACATACCTGGAGGATTAGAACAAATCCACCGCTATTATGCTTCCTATCCAGTCACCTTTGTTTTACTTTATGTATTTATCCCTCCGAAACGCAAGATCACATGGAAATAGAATGTGGAACGATCAAACTTAGTGTTCTAGATCTGGTTTTGGAGGTCTGCACATGTTACATACCTACAAATATTGTGCAGACATCCAATTTTCTGGCAGAAGCATGCCTACTGCCCCTCTGGAGGTTTATCTGAGACATCATTCAAATACTAGATTGTCTAAAAAGAAAAAAAGCTCAAAAACGAAGAGACGTTTGCCTCTACAACAGCAGAAAATGATTCCCAATGGCAAATTGTCAACATGAACTCTCAAATCTGGAAACTGGAAGTGTGGACACGACTTTCTGTGCACATGCGGGTGGGAGATTTACTAAAATTGGTGAACTCAGAATCTGGGAGCCAATCAGCTTCTAACTTCAACATGTTCTATATATTGGCAGCACAGTGGGTAAGTGGTTAGCGCTTCCGCCTGGCAATACTAGGGGTAGTTGGTTCAAATCCAAGCCACGGCACTACCTGCCTGGAGTTTGCATGTGCCTGCGTGGGTTTCCTCCGGGTAATCTGGTTTCCTCCCACACTCCAAAGACATGCTGGTAGGTGAATTGGCTCCTATCTAAATTGGCCCTAGTATGTGTATGTATGAATGTGAGTTAGGGACCTTGGATTGTACGCCCCTTGAGGGTTAGGGACTGATGTGAATGTACAATATATATGTAAAGAGCGGCGTAAATTGATGGCGCTATATAAGTACCTGAAATAAATAAATAATTAAGCTTTGGCAATAAAAGCTGGAAGCCGATTGGTTTCTATGCAGAGCTGCACCAGGTTTGGCACTCTCCAGTTTTAGTAAATAACCCCCACCGGGTGGCTGCTGGTGATCACAATCATAGGACAGTGATCAACTGACAAAAGAGGTGATCTGTTAAACATGAACAGAGAAGGGCAGACCTCTCAACCTCTCTGGAACACTCTGGAGCAGGGGCGGACTGACCATTTGGAAACTCGGGCACTGCCCGAGGGCCCAGGGTCAGTAGGGGGCCCCATGAGATGCCCCTGGTACCTTTTTCATAGGCTTTTTTGAGTTTGGGCAAGGACACAGGGGCCCCATGATCCCCTATTGTCCAGGGGCCCCATGAGTTGTCAGTCCGCCCCTGCTCTGGAGTATCCAAAAATGTATTTGTCTGCTATGATCAGAATGCTATAATGTGTAATGTAGGCTTAGAGACAACTGTACAATTGCTAAAATGTGTGCTTATTATTATTCAGGATTTGTATAGGGCCAACAGTTTGCACAGCGCTTTACACAATAGAGAGGACAGTACAGTTACAATATAATTCAATACAGGAGGAATGAGAGGGCCCGACTCCTTAGAGCTTACAATCTAAACCCACCATAATCCAATGTGTATAATAAACTGTAATATAAAAGAAAGATTCTCTCACATCCTGACTTATATTTACTGTGTGTTTTTCAGCTCCGTGTACACACTGATGGAATAGTTGGTCACTTATTATTTCAGTACAGCTCCATTCACACTTGTAAGACTCCAAAGTTGCCCGACTTTGGATTGCAACTTTGGATTGGTGCGATTTGAATGCGACTTTGGGTTTGGCCAATGATAATGAACAACTGTTGCATGTATAACATTCAAGTGTGACTCTTATGTGGCTTTTGAGGGTTGACATTGCAGTCCATGGCACTCGAGTTGCATGAAAGTTGGACCAAATTAGTGCAGGAACCTTTTTAAAAATTGCTGTGATTTTAGGTAGCACATATTTGAACCGTTCTCATGGGGTGTGACTTTAGTGTCCAAAGTTGCATGAGAAGACGCACATGTGTGAATGGAGACTAAGGCATACATACAGATTACTGAAGCTACCGTGGTGGATCTCCTTTATTTGAAGGTTCAAACCTGCACTATAGTAACTATAGTTGCTGCTGTCAGTGATTGACAACAAAATGCATTTCATATATATATATAGATATACACACACACATACATATGCCAGTCTCAATATTCTCCTCCTTACTTGAAATCATTTTTAAAGAGTTTTAACAGTTGGGGACACTCAGCAAACTTTCTTTCCAGGTAAATCTTCCAGGTCCATGTGCTCTAAAGTGGTTGTGAAGGCTAAAGGTTTTATTTTTTTTACCTTAATTAATTCTATGCTAACAAAAAAAAAAAACCTTCTGTGCTCAGCTCCCCCCTTACCTGAGCCAGATCTCGATCCAACGTTGTGCCCCTCTCTCTCTTCTCACTGGATATGGGGGCAGTCTGTTGTCAATCACAGCTTGTGAGGAGAAAGCGGGGGGTTGGGGAACAAGGCTTAGCCATGCTGTGTGCATCACTAGACACACACAGCATGGCTCAGAATTGAGTCTGCACGGATGCCCCCATAGAAAGTGTCTTGCTATGAGGGCACTCAGAAGGGGGGAGGAGCCAGAAGTGGGCCTGCTCTGTGCAAACCCATTGCACAGAGCAGGTAAGTATACCAATTAAAAAAAAAATCCTTTTACAGTCATTTTAAGGGCAGCTTCATACTGCCCCGGTGCAGTCCTGAGTTTTGTGCGGGTTGGCTGTGCTTTCCTCATAGACTTAAGAAGCTGGAATTTGATTCATATTCCAGCTTCTTATATTTCTTGGGTACTCTGTGGGGGACTTATCCCTACCAAAATCCCCACTGCCTCCCAGCTGCAGCAGACAATTCACCTACAATGACCACCCACCTAATTTAGAATAAACCCAAAACTGGAAAGCTGCTAGAATGTGATAAACGTATCCTGGCTTTGGGGAAGGGGGGAGGGGGTACAAACCAAAACTGGTAAAACAAGGTCTCACCCAGGAGGTCCATCCCATCAGAATGCACCCATAATGGAAATACTCAGTGTTGGGTGACTTTTAGAACTCAGAATGCAATTTTGCACACATGAATGGTGACATATACGTGCAATGTATTGTTCTAATACGGACAGTGATATACATGCAATGTACACTCAGCGACCACTTTATTAGGTCCACCTGTTCAATTGCTTGGTAACACAAATTGCTAATCAGCCAATCACATGGCAGCAATTCAATGCATTTAGGCATCTAGACGTATTCATACTGAGCATCAGAATGGGGAAGCAAAGAGATTTAAGTGACTTTGAACGTGGCATGGTTTTTGGTCCCAGACGGGCTGGTCTGAGTATTTAAAAAACTGCTGATCTACTGGGATTTTCACGCACAACCATCTCTAGGGTTTACAGAGAATGGTCCTAAAAAGAGAAAATATTCAGTGAGCGGCAGTTGTGTGGAAGAAAATGCCTTGTTGATGTCAGAGGAGAATCGGCAGACTGGGCAGAGATGATAGAAAGGCAACAGTAACTCAAATAACCACTTGGTACATCCAAGGTATGCAGAATACCATCTCTGAATACACAACATGTCCAACCTTGAAGCAGATGGGCTACGGCAGCAGAAGACCACACCGGGTGCCTTTCCTCTCAGCTAAGAACAGGAAACGGAGGCTACAATTCGCACAGGATCACCAAAATTGGACAATAGAAGATTGTAAAAATGTTGCCTGGTCTGATGAGTCTGGATTTCTGCTGCAACATTCAGATGGTACGGTCAAAATTTAAACAACATGAAAGCATGGATCCATCCTGCCCTGTGTCAACAGTTCAGGTTGGTGGTGGTGGTGTCATGGTGTGCTGGATCCATCCTGCCTTGTATCAACAGTTCAGGCTGGTGGTGGTGTCATGGTGTGGTGGATCCATCCTGCCTTGTATCAACGGTTCAGGCTGGTGGTGGTGTCATGGTGTGGGGGATCCATCCTGCCTTGTATCAACGGTTCAGGCTGGTGGTGGTGTCATGGTGTGGTGGATCCATCCTGCCTTGTATCAACGGTTCAGGCTGGTGGTGGTGTTATGGTGTGGGGGATCCATCCTGCCTTGTATCAACGGTTCAGGCTGGTGGTGGTGTCATGGTGTGGTGGATCCATCCTGCCTTGTATCAACGGTTCAGGCTGGTGGTGGTGTCATGGTGTGGTGGATCCATCCTGCCTTGTATCAACGGTTCAGGCTGGTGGTGATGGTGTCATGGTGTGGTGGATCCATCCTGCCTTGTGTCAACGGTTCAGGCTGGTGGTGATGGTGTCATGGTGTGCTGGATCCATCCTGCCTTGTGTCAACGGTTCAGGCTGGTGGTGGTGTCATGGTCTGGTGGATCCATCCCGCCTTGTATCAACAGTTCAGGTTGGTGGTGGTGTCATGGTGTGGGGGAAATTTTCTTGTCATTAGCAAGGAGTACCTAATAAAGTGGCTGGTGACTGTATTGTTCTAATACGGAAGGTGACATGCCTGCAATGTATTGTTCTAATACGGACGGTGACATGCCTGCAATGTATTGTTCTAATACGGACGGGGACATGCCTGCAATGTATTGTTCTACAAATAAATAAAGTAAATAATTTGTATCTTTCATATGTTGATCAGATCCATACATCTTATAAAATAAAGCAGTCCACTCTGAATGATTCCCTCCTTTCACAGCGTCTCTGTCTCCATCCCATAGAAGGGAGTTTTTCTCCTCATTTCTCTCTTGGTGAAACCTTGATAAATGATCCCACTTTATGTTTTCAAAATGTTTCATTTTTTAACCGGTCTTCAAAAGAAGGGGAAAAAGGAGCAGCGTTAACAAATGTTGCAGCTTGCTCCACAAACAAAGGCCTGGGCGCCATTCATTAAATGTGTTGGTAAGTTAACAAAAGCAGGAATTTAGTGTATTGGTGAGAGGAATTTCTGAGCTGGACAATGCTACATATGTCTGTATTCACTCATTCCTCCCACTGTTTAGCCAACAACAACACATATACTGCGGGGGAGTAGAAATAACAAATTTCAGCTAAATCAGCCAATCATAGTTTGCCTGCTATTATTGAAAGCCAATGAAATTAATGCATTGCAAACAGGCAACTCTCTACATGGTCTGTAAATATTCTTGGTCTAATGCTGACCATAGACACTCTGATAATGTATTTTATACACAAGTATCGAATCTTCAGAAAATTGAATAGCTAGAACTTCCCTTCCTATCACTTTAGACTCAATTTAGATCAGAGACGATACTGAGTTAGTCATCCAGGGTGGACAATTATTGATCGTTTTGCATTGATGGCCATCACTGAGATACTTTGTACACAAATACAATCATATTCTGATCAAACAGTGGCTAAATGGTTAGCACTTCCATCTGGCAACACTAGGGTCATTAGTTCAAATCCCACCCACGGCACCATCTGCCTGGAGTTTGCATGTTCTCCCTGTGCCTGTGTGGGTTTCCTCCGGGTACTCCAGTTTCCTCCCACATGCCAAAAACATGCTGGTAAGTTAAATGGCTTCTGTCTAAATTGTACCTAGTATGTGTATGTATGAATGTGAGTTAGGGACCTTAGATAGTACACCCTTTGAGGGTTAGGGACCTTAGATAGTACACCCTTTGAGGGTTAGGGACCTTAGATAGTACACCCCTTGAGGGTTAGGGACCTTAGATAGTACGCTCCTTGAGGGTTAGGGACCTTAGATTGTACACCCCTTGAGGGTTAGGGACCTTAGATAGTACGCTCCTTGAGGGTTAGGGACCTTAGATAGTACGCCCCTTGAGGGTTAGGGACTGGTGTGAATGTATAGTATATATATACACACAAATGTAAAGCGCTGTGTACATTGACGGCGCTACAAAAGCATACATAAAATAAATGATAATAAACAGACAGATTATGAGACAACATGGTGCAAACTGGGGTGTGATCAATCGCAGTATATGTCACGCAGTATTTGCGCAGCAGTTTTTCAAACACAATTTTTTGGGGAAAAAATACACTTTTTTGAAAAAAATACACAACATATAACCCAATTTTTTAATTAAAATATAAAAGGTGATGTTAGGCCAAGTAAATAGATACCAAACATATCACACTTTAATAGCACGAGCCCATGCAAAGGCGACAAACATAATGATTCAAAGCTTTCAAAGCCTTTACAGGTTACAGAGACAGTCTGGTGCTAAAATTACTTCCCATGATCTGACGTTTGCGGCTATACATGTGTGGGTCGATCGCTGTTTGTGTGTGTCCAGGACTGATGCGTGTGTTCGCCTTTGCTCACTTTTTTTTTTACACAGTCGCTTTAAAAAAACTTTTTTTGATCACTTTTATAGGTGTTACAAGGAATTTAAACATCCCTTGTGACAGCAGTAGGCATGTGACAGGTACTCTTTATGGAGAGATCTGGGGTCTACCAAGATCGGCGTGATTGAATGCTTTTCTTTTTTTAAAATGGTGCCATTTATTTCCGAGTAAACCAGAAGTGAAGGAAGGATGGATACATTTGAGTCCATATACTGTTCTTGGAAGTATTGGCTTCATATCCAAATGTATGACTTCATTGATATAGAAAATCTTTTGTATTTTTGGATTATCATATAATTCAGATCGTATCAATTACTATATCATTGAGCCGAACAAAGTCGATCCAGTCTTTGTTCGGCTCAGTGATCAGCCAGTGGAAGCACCGGCTCGTCGATTGGGACTCCAGGTTGGACGGGAGATCCTGGTAAAGCGTAAGGGAAGATGGTGGGAGTGGGGGTGCCATTCCTTCCTACTGACTGTAATAGAAAATGAGCTGCTAGTTAGCCACTCTAATTACTATTACAAGAAAGCCAACTGTCAGCTCTAAAAAACGGTATCAGGATGATGCTTGCAGCTGCGGGCATCATCCCAGTATGACCACTTGAAGTCCAGTAACGTACCAGGTACATGACTGGTCAACAAGTGGTTCAAAATGGTGTGATGTGCCAGCAGGGACTGAGGAAAAGTTTTTGCCAAGCACAGAATTCTGTTCCGGATTTGCTCTGTCAGATATGAACGTTCCAGAATATCATCATCTCAAACAGAACCCTCACAGAGCTATATGCCCCATTGGCACCGGTGACGTTATCTTACGGCAGTCTTCTCTGGTCTGATTGGAGAAGGTGAAGCCACGGAGGTGATTGGTTATGAACTATGGCATTCTGAAGTTGTCTAGTATATGCGTTCTTACCTAGAAGTATCCACACCCCTTGGGGCTATGGAAATCACGAGATGGGAGCAGGGGAATGGATCTCTAAACAATTTTTATAAAATATTAACCAGGATTCTCTGCATTATTGAACATAACAAAGCTAAGAAGTCAACGTGATGTTCCAGATGGCATGAGAGTAGCAGTGTGGGTAGCCGGACCTCCAATCCATGGCTGCAAAGGAACAACAGCCAAGATCTTGCTAGTTGTGTAATTGTGATTTTCCATTGTGAATAAATAAATACAGTATAACAGTCTTAGGATTTTCTTTCAGCTATTAAATTCGTATCCATGAGTAATGTAAAAGCAAGTAAGTGACATTGGACTGGTCTGATGATGATGATGATGAAGAATATGTCAGTTTGGCCTAGGGGATATTTGGGGAACCCATTGGGGATCTGTAACTGTAAAGTGGCTAGGACCCCCTGCCCTGGTCTACTATATAATAGAAGTTGGTCAGGAGCGGGTTGATGCAATGTATTAAAGGAAACAGTGATGATGTAATATGCTCCATGTTTTCATGGGTTCGATGGTGGTTGGTTGAATCACTGAGTGCGGAATATCAGGGACATTGCTGCTAAACTCTATCCACTTGATATTTCTTCAAAATGTAAAGTTTTTGATTTACTACATTGAAAAATTAGCAGGAGGAGCGAGACTGTGTACGACAAATTCAATCTCTGAGAAGTATAACAAACAAATGCAGCCAACCATAAGTCAAATAGTAGCTTTTGGCATTCTCTAGTTGCAGGCATCACTAGTCCATTCCATTTCTTTTATAATCTGAATCAAGGAAACGTATCCACTCACAAAGTTAAAGAAGGAGCTCCAGTCTCCTCCAAAAACATTAAAAGCCAGTAGCTACAATACTGTACCTTCTGACTTTTAATATAAAGAGACTTAGGCTGGCCATACACGATACAATTTTCTGTCCAATTTCTGCCCAATTTCTTTTAGATTTACCTTCAACTATGTAGTACAAGGGCCCGCCAGTGGAAAGTGTTGTTTAGGTTTGACTTCATATTATATGGTTTTTGGTAAATCTAAAGCAAAAATCTCTGAAAATTGTATAATGTACGGCCAGCCTTACCTGTCCAGAGATCCAGCGATGTCCTCACCCGAGCTGATTCTTCAGTCGACTTCGGGTGAAGGAGCCGGCATCTTTGGTTAGGGGAACCGGCAGTGAAACCCTCTGGCTTCACAGCCATTCTCCGTGCGAATGGTCCCGCAGGCTTCTGGGACCTGTGTGTGTACTAGAAGGCTTGGGAGCAGGAGGGGCAGAAAGATCGGCAGAGCAATCTTATTGAAGAAGTGGGAGCGGGTACGTGCCAAAACCAAGTACCCGCTCCCCACAAAAAAGTGGCAAATGTGGCAGTGGGGGGGGGGGGGCTGCAAATGAAAGGATCTCCCCTTTTGGGTGAAGTTCCACTTTAAAGTGTCTAAAGTGTGTCAGCGGCGGACTGACCATTTGGAAACTCGGGCCCGGGGTCAGTAGAGGGCCCAATGACATGCCCCTGGTACCTTTTTTATAGGCTTTTTTGAGGGTGGGCAAGGACACAGGGGCCCCATGATCCCCTATTGCCCGGGGGACCCCATGAGTTGTCAGTCCGCCCCTGGTGTCTATGGTCAAAATGTAAAATCAAATATTTATTCATTTCCATGTTGTATTTCCACTCAATCCTTGTTTGCTTCTATCAGGGCCTTCTGCAACAGGTGCTTTGTGATCAGCTTCAATTTGTCCAACGCTACAAAGGTCATACTGAGTATACAAAAGCATAAGTGAAAAGAAATTGCTAAGAGTAGCAGTCATTGAATAGAACCAATTGTTCCCTATGATGTAAGCTACACAGGTATCAGCAATGTCCCAGCTGTGTGCAATAAATTGCTATTACAGTCTACTTGTGCAGGCTATTATTATTATTATTATGCAGGATTTATATGTCGCCAACAGTTTGCTCAGCACTTTACAATATAAGGGAGACAGTACAATTACAATACAGTTCAGTACAGAAGGAATAGGAGGGTCCGGCTCGTGCAGCTTACAATCTAAAGGAAAGGGGAGTGATAGCTGTGGGGGATGATCTGGTGGAGGTGATTCAAGTACAGTTCCTAGGTGGAGGTGGGGTAGGCTTCCCTGAATAAGTGAGTTTTCAAAGTTAGCCTAAAAGCAGACAGGGTGGGGGCTGACCAGACATGCTGTGGTAGGGAGTTCCAGAGGATGGGAGAGGCTCTGGAGAGTGTGCTTGGGAGGAGGTGATGAGGGAGCTAGAGAGGAAGGCTATACCATGTGTATGTACAGCGAGCCAAAAAAGTGTATCCAGGGTCAGCATGTAAAATCTTATCTTCATTTCCACATTCCATTTCATTTATTTCTAGCCCACTCCTAATATTCTTAAATACTTTGATGTTTGTGAACGCTTTCTGAAGATCCCCACACATTTCCTTCCTGGAATTCTGTGACGCGTAGTCACTATGCCCTGTGAGTAGGCACTGCGGTGTCACACATCTCCCAGGGCCCGCCTTCTGAGAGGAGGAGTTTCAGGAGGCAGTACAGGAATCAGTAAGGTTCCATGGGATCTGTAGTCCTTAGAAATGGAGGAGAATCCAGGAAGTTGGGGAAAGAGACAACCAGCAGACAGACTCAGAACATGAAAGGAGATTTTTCAAGTAGGCTTAAAATGTATTGTCAAAAATAAGTATTGTTTGTACTGTTGTTACAATGCTGGTGTTATAAAACGAAGGTGTTTGCTGTGACCAGAGATTTCCTTTAACTTCTTGTATAAAAGTGGTGGCTATAAAAAGAAATCAGTTTCTAGAAACAGAATGAAAGGAAAATCCTGAATGGTAGCTGCAGACAACACCCTTTCATCACCAGACCTTTGAAGCTTCCCATATGACAAATCCATTTCAATACACTGAAACTTTATGTCTGCAAAGAATAAAATGCCGGGCCTTGTAGTTCTATGAGAGATGGAAATGAATTCATTGTCATTGCATTGCTTTGCATTGTCATTGCTTGTTGAGGAACCAGACTGCAGGGAGACTGGGTGAGCTGTGCAGGAAGAAAATCACGACATCAAGGTGACGAAACACGTTGGACGGAGCTTCTCTAGGTCACCTATGTCATTTCTGGTTTGCTCACTACATGGAACGCAGGAGCTTCCTGGACATACTGTAATGCGCATTTGCTTGTGTTTATCAAGCACATACTACGTGGAAGGGCTTTTAACAATTTCAATTCTTAATATACAAGCGGTAATACACTATTGGGATCTTTTTGGTCTGTTCTATGTATGCTTGTGATGGTCCCTGCAGAGGAAAGAACATGAGTTCCTGATGACATCAAGACGCCGACATTTCTGGTTTGCTCACTTCTGGTCCGTGGAATGCAGGAGTGTCCTGGACGTACTGTAATGTGCATTTGCTTGTGTTTATTAAACACATACTACATGTGAGCGCTTTTAACAATTTTAATTCTTAATATACAAGCTGTAATACACTATTGGGAGCTTTTTGGTCTTTTCCATGGGTGCTTGTATGGTCTCTGGAGGGAAAAGAACATGGGCTCTTGATGACATCAAGATAACGAAACACCCTGAGCTGAGCTTCTTTACGTCACCTTTGTCACTTCTGGGTTTGCTCACCTCCAGTCGGTGGAATGCAGGAGCATCCTGGACATACTGTAATGTGCATTCACTTGTGTTTATCAAGCACATACTACATGGAAGGGCTTTTAACAATTTTAATTCTTAATAAACAAGCGGTGATACACTATTGGGAGCTTTTTGGTCTGTTCCTTGGATGCTTGTGATGGTCCCTGGAGGGAAAAGAACATGGGCACCTGATGAAATCAAGTTGACGAAACGCATTGGATGGAACTTCCCAACACCACCTATGTCATTTCTGGTTTGCTCACCTCCAGTCCATGGAATGCAGGAGCATCCTGGACACACTGTAGTGCGCATTCGCTTGTGTTTATTAAGGACAAACTGTGTGTTTTTAACCATTTTAATTCTTAATAGACAAGCGGTAATACACTATTGGGAGCTTTTTGGTCTGTTCTACATATGCCTGTGATGGTCCCTGGAGGAGAGAACTAATATCTGGATATAGCCCAGAGGGGAAGGAAAGGATCCTGGAGGAGAGGCATATAAGTGTGATTAGACCAGCCTACACCAATAAGGGGTCACGGATGGCTGGTGAGGGTGATGTATAGAGGGGAGCATATGACTGGTGAGGGAGGTGTGTAGAGGGGACCATATGACTGGTGAGGGTGGTGTGTAGATGGGACCATATGACTGGTGAGGGTGGTGTATAGAGGGGAGCATATGACTGGTGAGGGGGGTGTGTAGAGGGGAGCATATGACTGGTGAGGGGGGTGTGTAGAGGGGAGCATATGACTGGTGAGGGTGGTGTGTAGAGGGGAGCATATGACTGGTGAGGGAGGTGTGTAGAGGGGACCATATGACTGGTGAGGGTGGTGTGTAGATGGGACCATATGACTGGTGAGGGTGGTGTATAGAGGGGAGCATATGACTGGTGAGGGGGGTGTGTAGAGGGGAGCATATGACTGGTGAGGGGGGTGTGTAGAGGGGAGCATATGACTGGTGAGGGTGGTGTGTAGAGGGGAGCATATGACTGGTGAGGGGGGTGTGTAGAGGGGAGCATATGACTGGTGAGGGGGGTGTGTAGAGGGGAGCATATGACTGGTGAGGGTGGTGTGTAGATGGGAGCATATGACTGGTGAGGGTGGTGTGTGAGGGGAGCATATGACTGGTGAGGGTGGTGTGTAGAGGGGAGCATATGACTGGTGAGGGTGGTGTGTAGAGGGGAGCATATGACTGGTGAGGGGGGTGTGTAGAGGGGAGCATATGACTGGTGAGGGTGGTGTGTAGAGGGGAGCATATGACTAGTGAGGGTGGTGTGTAGAGGGGAGCACAAGGACACCAACACTGAGATGAACCCTGCACTTCATTTCACAGCACTTTTATGAAAGAACAAGCACAGGAGACACTTCATAACACTTTAATGAAGCACTTTATGTTTTAGATGAATTTATTAGATTTTTTTTTTTGGTATGCATTTTGCACTTTCTATTGATCTGATTGCACTTATGGTTTACTTATCACGCTGTTTACTTCACATTATACTTTACAGAGAAGAGGGGGAGGTGTACTGTAGCGCCGCACCCCCACACACAACTTTCCTGCAGGAGGAACTGGAGGCCGGGACAAGCGTTTTCCTGAAGAGTTTACTAAACTCACTTTATCGAGCAGTAAATCAACAAGTCAGGCGTACACAAGACTTACTTCTGCTACAGTTATTACACCCCGGTCACATCAATCCGACTTTTGAAACCATGTGACTTCCAATGAAGTCGCACAATTTCAAAGTTGGATGTCATTCCGACTTGAGGTGCGACTTGCAAGACATCTGCGGCGTGCTAGACACAGAGGTCTATGCAAGTTGCACCTGAAGTAGCGCATGCACTACTTTAGAAATCTCACCGATATGACCGCTGTAATTGTGAACAGTAGGGTGCGACTTGCCACGAGATGTGAACTTACAGTATTTGATAAAACAGAGCAATGAAGAATAATCATCATGTAAAGGTATTAGAGTGATGTTTCCATTCATGTCAACTAACATCAAGTATAGAAAAGAAAGAAAAGACAATGCATACACAAGCTCTGAGTTGGGTATACCGTCTGAGGAATTGTCCACTGGGGAGTGCTGTTCATCTGTAGGCCATTCCTACCCGGGGCACAGCCGACATTACAACCTTTCATACAATGTCCCTGACAATAAAACCAGATTACAGATCTGTAATGTGATTGGTGTAACACATCAGACGTATCATTTCATTAGTACGTATCGCATTCTCTTAAGTCTAGTACACAGGATCAAAAAATTGTCCCTTCAAACAGGGGCGGACTGACCATTTGGAAACTCGGGCACTGCCCGAGGGCCCGGGGTCAGTAGGAGGCCCCATGAGATGCCCCTGGTACCTTTTTCATAGACTTTTTTGAGTTTGGGCAAGGACACAGGGGCCCCATGATCCCCTATTGCCCGGGGGCCCCATGAGTTGTCAGTCCGCCCCTGCCTTCAAAGCGATCGGACGAGAGACTGATCGTTAGTACACAGCAATCATCCGAAATGACTCGAAGGGACAAACACGGAAAAGTTTGTTGTACGCTACCAGAACGTATGATTTTCGTTTAACCAGTACAGTTTTCATCCGAAAATACAATACATGACATCATTTTTATGCTGCCGTACAAGAATTTTCAGAACTTTACTAACCTCTTCACTTTCGATGTGAGGCAGCATTGGCTTCCATGTACAGATGTGACACATTTTGCACTCTAAGTTTTAGTAAATGTGTTTTAAGGCAATTGTAGAATTTAGAAAATATGGTAGTTTCAGTTTTTTTTACGTTGCATGATAGTTGTGCAACTGTTTATTTTATCTATATTTAAAAAAAAGACATTAAAACGAATGCACACATACACACTAGAATGTCATTTTGTGTAAAAAAAGATATGTGGTTGTGTCAGGCCTCAAATGGAGAAAAGTGACCCAAAATTGAAATGCCTTTCCAGCGCATTATTTCAGAGCAGTGGTCTCCAACTGTGGTCCTTTGCTAGCCTTTGTCTGGCCCCTGGGGCACTATTCCTTGCACTGACACCAATGATGGGGCAATATTCCTCCCGCTGACACCAATGATGGGGCACTATTCCTCCCGCTGACACCAATGATGGGACACTATTCCTCCCACTGATACCAATGATGGGGCACTATTCCTCCCACTGATACCTATGATGGGGCACTATTCCTCCCACTGACACCAATGATGGGGCACTATTCCTCCCACTGATACCAATGATGGGGCACTATTCCTCCCGCTGACACCAATGATGGGACACTATTCCTCACACTGATACCAATGATGGGGCACTATTCCTCCCACTGATACCTATGATGGGGCACTATTCCTCCACTGATACCAATGATGGGGCACTATTCCTCTCACTGATACCTATGATGGGACACTATTCCTCCACTGACACCAATGATGGGGCACTATTCCTCCCACTGATACCAATGATGGGGCACTATTCCTCCCACTGATACCAATGATGGGGCACTATTCCTCCCACTGATACCAATGATGGGGCACTATTCCTCCACTGATACCAATGATGGGGCACTATTCCTCCCACTGATACCAATGATGGGACACTATTCCTCCACTGACACCAATGATGGGGCACTATTCCTCCCACTGATACCAATGATGGGGCACTATTCCTCCACTGATACCAATGATGGGGCACTATTCCTCCCACTGATACCAATGATGGGACACTATTCCTCCACTGATACCAATGATGGGGCACTATTCCTCCACTGACACCAATGATGGGGCACTATTCCTCCCACTGATACCAATGATGGGGCACTATTCCTCCCACTGATACCAATGATGGGGCACTATTCCTCCCACTGATACCAATGATGGGGCACTATTCCTCCACTGACACCAATGATGGGGCACTATTCCTCCCACTGATACCAATGATGGGGCACTATTCCTTCCACTGATACCAATGATGGAGCACTATTCCTCCCACTGACACCAATGATGGGGCACTATTCCTCCACTGACACCAATGATGGGGCACTATTCCTCCCACTGACACCAATGATGGGGAACTATTCCTCTCACTGACACCAATGATGGGGCACTATTCCTCCCACTGACACCAATGATGGGGCACTATTCCTCCCACTGACACCAATGATGGGACACTATTCCTCCCACTGATACCAATGATGGGGCACTATTCCTTCCACTGACACCAATGATGGGACACTATTCCTCCCACTGACACCAATGATGGGGCACTATTCCTCCCACTGACACCAATGATGGGGCACTATTGCTCCCACTGACACCAATGATGGGGCACTATTCCTCCCACTGACACCAATGATGGGGCACTATTCCTCCCACTGACACCAATGATGGGACACTATTCCTCCCACTGATACCAATGATGGGGCACTATTCCTCCCACTGATACCAATGATGGGGCACTATTCCTTCCACTGACACCAATGATGGGACACTATTCCTCCCACTGACACCAATGATGGGGCACTATTCCTCCCACTGACACCAATGATGGGGCACTATTGCTCCCACTGACACCAATGATGGGGCACTATTGCTCCCACTGACACCAATGATGGGGCACTATTCCTCCCACTGACACCAATGATGGGGCACTATTGCTCCCACTGACACCAATGATGGGGCACTATTGCTCCCACTGACACCAATGATGGGGCACTATTCCTCCCACTGACACCAATGATGGGACACTATTCCTCCCACTGACACCAATGATGGGGCACTATTCCTCCCACTGACACCAATGATGAGGCACTATTCCTCCCACTGACACCAATGATGGGGCACTATTCCTCCCACTGACACCAATGATGGGGCACTATTCCTCCCACTGATACCAATGATGGGGCACTATTCATCCCACTGACACCAATGATGGGGCACTATTCCTCCCACTGACACCAATGATGGGACACTATTCCTCCCACTGATACCAATGATGGGGCACTATTCCTCCCACTGACATCAATGATGGGACACTATTCCTCCCACTGACACCAATGATGGGACACTATTCCTCCCACTGACACCAATGATGGGACACTATTCCTTCCACTGATACCAAAGATGGGACACTATTCCTCCCACTGATACCAATGATGGGGCACTATTCCTCCCACTGACACCAATGATGGGGCACTATTCCTCCCACTGATACCAATAATGAGGCACTATTCCTCCCACTGATGCCAATGATGGGGCACTATTCCTCCCACTGACGCCAATGATGGGGCACTATTCCTCCCACTGACACCAAAGATGGGACACTATTCCTCCCACTGATACCAAAGATGGGACACTATTCCTCCCACTGATTCCAATGATGGGGCACTATTCCTCCCACTGACACCAATGATGAGGCACTATTCCTCCCACTGATACCAATGATGGGGCACTATTCCTCCCACTGATACCAATGATGGGGCACTATTCCTCTCACTGATACCAATGATGGGGCACTATTCCTCCCATTGACACCAATGATGGGGCACTATTCCTACCACTGACACCAACAATGGGGCAATATTCCTTTCACTGACACCAATGAGGGGGGCACTATTCCTCCCATGAATATCAATGGTGGGGCACTATTCCTGCCACTGACACCAACAGTTTGGCACTATTCCTACCAAGAATACCAATGATGGGGCAATATTCCTTCCACTGACACCAATGATGGGGCACTATTCCTACCACTGACACCAACAATGGGACACTATTCCTGCCACTGACACCAATGATGGGGCACTATTCCTCCCACTGACACCAATGATGGGGCACTATTCCTCCCACTGATACCAATGATGGGGAACTATTCCTCTCACTGACACCAATAATGGGACACTATTCCTCCCACTGATACCAATGATGGGACACTATTGCTCCCACTGACACCAATGATGGGGCACTATTGCTCCCACTGACACCAATGATGGGGCACTATTGCTCCCACTGATATCAATGATGCGGCACTATTCCTCCCACTGACACCAATGATGGGGCACTATTCCTCCCACTGACACCAATGATGAGGCACTATTCCTCCCACTGATACCAATGATGGGGCACTATTCCTCCCACTGATACCAATGATGGGGCACTATTCCTCCCACTGACACCAATGATGGGGCACTATTCCTCCCACTGATACCAATGATGGGGCACTATGCCTCCTACTGATGCAATGATGGGGCACTATTCCTCCCACTGATACCAATGATGGGGCACTATTCCTCCCACTGATACCAATGATGGGGCACTATTCCTCCCACTGACATCAATGATGGGACACTATTCCTCCCACTGACACCAATGATGGGGCACTATTCCTCCCACTGACACCAATGATGGGGCACTATTCCTCCCACTGACACCAATGATGGGGCACTATTCCTCCCACTGACACCAATGATGGGGCACTATTCCTCCCACTGACACCAATGATGGGGCACTATTCCTCCCACTGACACCAATGATGGGGCACTATTCCTCCCACTGACACCAATGATGGGGCACTATTCCTCCCACTGATACCAATGATGGGGCACTATTCCTCCCACTGACACCAATGATGGGGCACTATTCCTCCCACTGACACCAATGATGGGGCACTATTCCTCCCACTGACACCAATGATGGGGCACTATTCCTCCCACTGACACCAATGATGGGGCACTATTCCTCCCACTGACACCAATGATGGGGCACTATTCCTCCCACTGACACCAATGATGAGGCACTATTCCTCCCACTGATACCAATGATGGGGCACTATTCCTCCCACTGATACCAATGATGGGGCACTATTCCTCCCACTGACACCAATGATGGGGCACTATTCCTCCCACTGATACCAATGATAGGACACTATTCCTTCCACTGATACCAAAGATGGGACACTATTCCTCCCACTGATACCAATGATGGGGCACTATTCCTGCCACTGACACCAATGATGGGGCACTATTCCTCCCACTGACACCAATGATGGGGCACTATTCCTCCCACTGATACCAATGATGGGGTACTATTCCTCCCACTGATACCAATGATGGGGCACTATTCCTCCCACTGATACCAATGATGGGGTACTATTCCTCCCACTGATAGCAATGATGGGGCACTATTCCTCCCACTGACACCAATGATGGGGCACTATTCCTCCCACTGACACCAATGATGGGGCACTATTCCTCCCACTGATACCAATAATGAGGCACTATTCCTCCCACTGATACCAAAGATGGGACACTATTCCTCCCACTGATACCAATGATGGGGCACTTTTCCTCTCATTGACACCAATGATGGGGCACTATTCCTACCACTGACAGCAACAATGGGGCAATATTCCTTTCACTGACACCAATGAGGGGGGCACTATTCCTCCCATGAATATCAATGGTGGGGCACTATTCCTGCCACTGACACCAACAGTTTGGCACTATTCCTTCAATGAACACCAATGGTGGGACACTATTCCTACCAAGAATACCAATGATGGGGCAATATTCCTTCCACTGACACCAATGATGGGGCACTATTCCTACCACTGACACCAACAATGGGACACTATTCCTGCCACTGATACCAATGATGGGGCACTATTCCTCCCACTGACACCAATGATGGGGCACTATTCCTTGCACTGACACCAATGAGGAAATGTTGGATGATTTTACATGGATGTGTAATAAATATTATATTTTTACAGCATTGTTTTTGTTAATGTGTAAAAGCACCTTAAAATATCCCATTCCAACTCCATTTTGATTTTTGTTCATATCTCCAAGAGATGCGGTTCTTCTGTATTATTTCCCTTCCTTCTGCATATTATTATTATATTATTATACAGGATTTATGGCACCAATAGTTTGCTCAGCTCTTTACAATATAACGGGAGACAATACAGTTCAATACAAGAGGGAAAGGAGGGCCTGATCCTGGGAGCTTACAATCTAGGATATACATTTTGAATTATCTTGATTAAAGAACAACAAGAAGCGCAAACTGTCTAGTAAAAATATAGTTAGAATCTTTCTAAAGAAAAGTCGTCAACCTCCTAGGACACTAGTAAAAAAAAAAAATGAGGCATGACGGTTGGAGGCGGGGTTATACGGGGGTTAGATTACTTTTTTTTTTTTTGACGGTATCCCACCCTCCTGGAGATGGCTGACTGTTTAAGGCTTTCTACATTTCAGTGGATTATAATGAAAATCCATTTTATTGGGGAATGCAAAAATTAAAAAAAAAAAAGTTTTTTTTTTAATGGTTGAACTAGATGGACATTTTTCTTTTTTCAGCCAGACTAACTATGTAACTATCCTAAGGTGCTATAGACAGCCAGTGGAGGTCCAGTTACTGGCCAGAAGAAGACCTGGCATCCTGGGACTTGTAGTCCCCCGGCAGCTGGTGAGGATTACTGTTTTATTTTTGGATGGTATCCCTCCTTCTTGGAGATGGCTGACTGTTTAGTTCTTTCTATATTTCAGTGGATTATAATGAAAATACATTTTATTGCGGAATGCAAAAATTTAAAAAAAAAAACTTTTTAAATGGTTGAACTGGATGGACTTTTGTCTTTTTTCAGCCAGGCTTTTTTTTTTTTTATGGTTGAACTAGATCATGGGCAGACTGACAACTCATGGGGCCCCCGGGCAATAGGGGATCATAGGGCCCCTGTGTCCTTGTTCACACTCAAAGTACACCCAAAAAAGCCTATTAAAAAGGTACCAGGGGCATTTCATGGGGCCCCCTACTGCCCCCGGGCCCTCGGGCAGTGCCCGAGTGCTCAAATGGCCAGTCCGCCCCTGAACTAGATGGAGGTTTGTCTTTTTTTCAGCCAGACTTTTTTTTTTTTTCTTTAAAGGTTGAACTAGATGGACGTTTGTCTTTTTTCAGCCAGACTAACTATGTAACTATCCTAAGGTGCTATAGACAGCCTGTGGAGGTCCAGTTACTGGCCAGAAGAAGACCTGGCATCCTGGGACTTGTAGTCCCCCGGCAGCTGGTGAGGATTACCGTTCTATTTTTGGATGGTATCCCTCCTTCTTGGAGATGGCTGACTGTTTAGTTCTTTCTATATTTCAGTGGATTATAATGAAAATACATTTTATTGCGGAATGCAAAAATTAAAAAAAAAAAACTTTTTAAATGGTTGAACTGGATGGACTTTTGTCTTTTTTCAGCCAGGCTTTTTTTTTTTTTATGGTTGAACTAGATCATGGGCAGACTGACAACTCATGGGGCCCCCGGGCAATAGGGGATCATGGGGCCCCTGTGTCCTTGTTCACACTCAAAGTACACCCAAAAAAGCCTATTAAAAGGTACCAGGGGCATTTCATGGGGCCCCCTACTGCCCCCGGGCCCTCGGGTAGTGCCCGAGTGCTCAAATGGCCAGTCCGCCCCTGAACTAGATGGAGGTTTGTCTTTTTTTCAGCCAGACTTTTTTTTTTTTCTTTAAAGGTTGAACTAGATGGACGTTTGTCTTTTTTCAGCCAGACTAACTCTGTAACTATTCTAAGGTGCTATAGACAGCCTGTGGAGGTCCAGCTGCTGGCCAGAAGAAGGCCTGACATCCTGGGACTTGTAGTCCCCCGGCAGCTGGTGAGGCACAGGTTGTTCACATCTGCTTTGAAAGTTATTTATCAATAAGGAACAATGAGCGGACGCTGTATATATGGCGCAGAAGTATCAATGAACTCCCCGTCCAGCCCTCCCATGTTTTTCTCCTCTGTACTCAGCAGCTGTCAGGACGGATACAGAAGGTGAGCTGAACGGCTGTAAAGTCTTTACTACATTTCATCTCAAATATACACAGGCCAGGGGGACTGGAGCATTGAAAAGGCCCCCGCGTCCAGCAGCCTCGCAGCAGATGTGGACTGTTCCGCAGTGTCAGAATGCCAATTAGATATTAAACATGGCAGGGGAAGGGTGGAGAATTCCAAACAAATGAATGATGAATGGCAACAGAGCGTCCGCCCTCTGCTGAGTCCTGCTGTTCTTTTGTAAAATGATTTGTGGCAAATTTGTTTTGTCACTGAGGCACATTTCCCCCTGTGCATTTAAGTGGTTTTATTTTCACCCAAAAGAAACGCGTTTAAAGAAAAATACAATGTCAAAACGAAATCCCACCGGGCCTTTCTCTATAGATTTCCCCAAAACCATCAACGCGACCGAGGAAGAGACGGCTCACATTCTGAGCTTTAAAACACATTTAGACAACATTCGGTTCATAGCAAACACAGCAAAAAAAGAAAAAAAACAAAAAAGGCAAAATATAAACATGAAGATATCGGGCAAAAAAAAGTAATAGTAAGAGGGATTTTTTTCAATGTAACAAAAAACGTATAAAAATGTAACAATTGAAATCGAATGTAACCTGTGAATGAAGGGTGTTTAGAGTGGTTGGTGGTGGAAACATCGTATTTATTTGGGTTGGAGTGGAATTCCTGGAACAGATGAAAGTATTTATTAGCTGACATGGAATGTTAGCTGTTCGGTATTGTCTGTTGGAAAGAAACAGAGCGTGTATTCTGGAAGTTCATCTGATGCCTCTGGTTTTGTTGTTGACTTAAATTAGGGAGGGAACTGTGACAAAAATATTTAGTTTTAGTTTGACCTGCAGAGGTCAGATTTGATCATTTCTGCCATCCTCAAATGTTTTATGGCCTGCTAACAATTATGTAGCCAGCACAGGCCGCCTCCTATAGAAGTCATTAGGACTGTTCTCTGCACTTACCCCCCATGTATACTCTAACTTCAACCTTTCTGTAAACACGTCTCCCATCCCATAATCAATGGGGCCTTCCAGAAAGAATGGGACACGTTCATTCACTTCTATCATCTTTCTAAACTTCTGCAAAAGTTTATTTAGATCCAAGCAGAATGGACATTAGTGATTATTATTAGTAGAACAATTTTCATTTATTTTTATATTATTCAAGGTATTATAAGTGGTATAAGGAATGCAATCTTACCTACAATGACCAATTTCCACAGAGAAAAGATACTACAATGCATTTGGGAAAACAAATTGTATGCTGAAGGCCTAACTAGATCGATAGATAGATAGATAGATAGATAGATAGATAGATAGATAGATAGATAGATAGATAGATAGATATGGGAGAGATAGATAGATAGATAGATAGATAGATAGATAGATAGATAGATATGGGAGGGATAGATAGATAGATAATAGATAGATAGATAGATAGATAGATAGATAGATAGAAAGATAGATAGATATGGGAGAGATAGATAGATAGATAGATATGGGAGAGATAGATAGATAGATAGATAGATAGATAGATAGATAGATAGATAGATATGGGAGGGATAGATAGATAGATAGATAGATAGATAGATAGATAGATAGATAGATAGATAGATAGATACACTATATTGCCAAAAGTATTGGCCCCACCCTCCCAATCATGTGATTCAGGTGTTCCAATCCCCTCCATATCATGTGATTCAGCTGTTCCAATCCCCTCCATGGCCACAGGTGTATACAATCAAACCCCTAGGCATGCAGACGGCTTCTACAAACATTGGTGAAAGAATGGGTCGCTCTCGGGAGCTCAGTGACTCCAAACGTGGTCCCGTGATAGGTGGTCACCTGGGCAATAAGTCCATCCGTGACATTTCCTGGCTACTAAATATTCCACGCTCAACTGTTAGTGGGATTATAGCAAAGTGGAAGCAACTGGGAACAACAGCCACTCAGCCACCAAGTGGTAGGCCACGTCACATGACAGGGCGGGGTCAGCGCATGCTGAAGCACACAGTGCGCAGAAGTCACCAACTGTCTGCAGAGTCAATAGCTAAAGACCTCCAAACGTGGTGTGGCCCTCAGATGAGCCCAACAACAGTGCGTAGAGAGCTTCATGGAATGGGTTTCCATGGCCGAGCAGCTGCATGCAAGCCTTCCATCACCAAGTGCAAAGCAAAGCGTCGGATGCCGTGGTGTAAAGCACGCCGCCACTGGACTTTAGAGCAGTGGAGACGTGTTCTCTGGAGTGACCAATCACGTTTCTCTGTCTGGCAATCCAATGGACGTGTCTGGGTTTGGCGGTTGCCAGGAGAACAGTACTTGCCTGACTGCATTGTGCCAAGTGTAAAGTTTGGTGGAGGGAGGATTATGGTGTGGGGTTGTTTTTCAGGGGTTGGGCTTGGCCCCCTAGTTCCACTGAAGGGAACTCTTAAGGCGTCAGTACACCAAGATATTTTTGACAATTTCATGCTCCCAACTTTGTGGGAAGAGTTTGGGGATGGCCCCTTCTTGTTCCAACATGACTGCGCACCAGTGCACAAAGCAAGGTCCATAAAGACATGGAGGAGCCAGTTTGGGGTGGGGGAACTTGACTGGCCTGCACAGAGTCCTGACCTCAACCCCATAGAACACCTTTGGAATGAATTAGAGCGGAGACTGCGAGCCAGGCCTCCTCCCCCGACATCAGTGCCTGACCTGACAAATGTGCTTCTGGAAGAATGGTCCAACCTTCCCATAGACACCCTCCTAAACCTTGTGGACAGTGGTGGGACAAGTGGCAGTTGGAGGGTTGAGACACATAAATTGACAGTGAGAAAAAACTCAGTACCGGGTTCCTGGAATTTGAGCAGCCCTGTTTTAGTGGAATTGATCTCTATAGTTGGTGTGTGCATTTTCTTAATGTGAAAACGTTTAGGAAATGCTAAGAGTAATTTCCCACACACATTTCTGCAGCTTTCTGTAACACCGGTACGATTTTTTATTTGGTGATTTCTATCAATCCCTCGGTGATTGTCCCTGCTATCACCGGCATTCATTGGATTAATATGTAGGGTATCAGAGAAGCCTCCACTATCTGGCTTGGGAATCAATGGATATGTAAATGATCAGTGCTTCCTGTTTTGTGGAAAACTCGGAGGAGATGGGGACATGCTGATAATGTCTTTCAGGTGTCAATATCCAGAGAGGCTTTCCTGGATATGTCACTGTGTGATGGGATAAATGCTGCTCTGTCAACATGGCCCTCGGATGAGGCAAAATACTGCGGGGTGAAAGAAAAGCCTCGACCATCATTTTTACTGAATGGAATGTGACAGCTCGTTACAAGGTCCACACATCAGTCCCCGGCACCAAGGAAGAATAAATGAATAAGTAATAATGACTGTATTAAATAAAGACATGTTGCAGTTTTGGGCTTCATTTCAGTTGGACTCATTCTAACTCCATGATCCTCCTAACCTCTGACAGTAAATTTCCCGTCTGTCGCTCTGAGTATTATTATTATTACAGGTATTTATACAGTATATAATAGCTGAACTCCAGGCAAACAGATAAGTACATAGAGGGGAGCCATTTACCTGTCAAACCAATTTGGATTTATGTCCAGCTAGTCCTGAGATTTACACAGGCTCGCTAGACAGCACAGTCAGACTAGTGACCTGATTTACTTCTAATAGACAATGCGGTTAGTGTCACTCCGAATCAAAATTCGGACAAAATTTTCATTATTCAGAGATTCTGAGGTATCCGAATTACAAAAGTAACGAATTTAAACAAATCCGAAAAAAGGAACGGAAATTTCATCCAAAATTCGAATTGAATTTAAAAAAAAAGAAATCAAATCGAAAAAACAAATTTGAAATGAATATTTAATAATTATATTTCTAATTTCCTTCAAATATTATGTGTATTAGTGTCATAATACAGTAGTCTTCCAAAAGTTTAATTTTGATTAGAATATAATAGAGTAAAACAGAATAGAATAGAAAAAAATGAATAAAATAGAATAGAAAATAAAGGAATAGAAAAGAATAGAAGAGAAAAGAAAAGAATAAAAAAGAAAAGAATACAATAGAGCAAAAATAGAAGAGAGTAGAATAGAATAGTAGAGAATGAATACAGCCGTCTTCTGAAATTTGAATTTCAACAAGAATAGAACAAAACCATATAGAATAGACTAGATAAAAACAGAACAGAATAGAATAGAAAAAAAGAATAGCATATAAAAGGATAAAATAGAAAATAAAAGGATAGAATAGAAAAAATAAAATAGATTAGAATAGAATAAATAAACATTACTGACTATTGCTGATTTCCTTCAAAGACTATGTGTATTAGTGTTGGAATATAGCCATCTTCTTAAATTCAAATTGAGAAAAGAATAGAATGAAACAGACTAGAATCTAAAATAATATAGTAAAACAGAACAGAATAGAATAGAAAATAAAACACTAGAATAACATAGAATAGAAAATAAAGGACTAGAAAATAATAGAATAAAAATAGAATAGACTAGAATAGCATAGTATAGAATGAATATAGCTGTCTTCCTATATTTGAATTTTGACAAGAAGAAAACAAGATAGAATAGAATAGAGAAAAACAGAACAGAATAGAAAATAATAGAATAGAATAAAATAGAATAGAAAATAAAGGAATAGAATAGAATATAAAAGAAGAGAACAGAAAAGAATAAACTAGAATAGAAAAAATATAATAGATTAGAAAAGAATAAAATAGAATATAACCGTCTTCTGAAATTCAAATATCACATAGAACCAGCTATTCTTCACAGTGAATTTGGATCGATTAGATATTTTTTTAACAAAATGAGTAACTTCACTAATCAATCCGAAACCAAACGAAACAATTTTTTTCGTTCTGTCTAACCTCACATCACTGCTCCTCCTCTCAGCATTGCTCCCACTCTATGGACAGTAAAGGAGCGTCAGACTGAAGAGTTCCTCCTCTCAGCATTGCTCCCACTCTGTGATTGGACAGTAAAGGAGCGTCAGACTGACGAGTTCCACCTCTCAGCATTGCTCCCACTCTATGATTGGACAGTAAAGTAGAAGAAGACTGACGAGTTCCTCCTCTCAGCATTTTTCCCACTCTATGATTGGACAGTAAAGTAGAAGAAGACTGACGAGTTCCTCCTCTCAGCATTTTTCCCACTCTATGATTGGACGGTAAAGTAGAAGAAGACTGACGAGTTCCACCTCTCAGCATTGCTCCCACTCTATGATTGGACAGTAAAGGAGCGGCAGACTGACGAGTTCCTCCTCTCAGCATTACTCCCACTCTGTGATTGGACAGTAAAGGAGCATCAGACTGACGAGTTCCTCCTCTCAGCATTACTCCCACTCTATGATTGGACAGTAAAGGAGTGGCAGACTGACGAGTTCCTCCTCTCAGCATTGCTCCCACTCTATGATTGGACAGTAAAGGGGCGTCAGACTGACGAGTTCCACCTCTCAGCATTGCTCCCACTCTATGATTGGACAGTAAAGGAGCATCAGACTGACGAGTTCCTCCTCTCAGTATTACTCCCACTCTGTGATTGGCCTTAGAGGTGACCTCTCTTATCTTTCACTGCTTACTGAACTGCAAACTGAGAGGCCTGGGTTTAGATCCCCCTGGAGGGCCCTAGGATGTCACATGGTTAGGAGCCTCTTAAGCTGGATATAGACAGATCGAATCTCGGCTGGTAAAGCAGGTACTGGCCAAGATTAGAACCATCTATGGGCAGGCTGGTCTTACCCAAGCCAATCCATCGATCGATTTGGGTACAACCAGTCTGTCGTTTTTTTTACGGCGGCTACAGCCGCTAGCAGAAATCATTGCATTCTGCCAGTCAGGAATGTTCCCATCGCCCCCCACGGATGAAATACAATAGCACTGCCGGAGGGATTCCCCCAACAGCACTGAATGTGTTGATGGGCAGACTGAGTAACTTTCAAGTGAAAATCAAGTGGGAGGGGAATTCAAGTGAAAATCGAGTCCTCTACGGCTTCCTGAAGTGATTGTTTTCATGTAACAGTTTGACTCTTGTATAGCAACAGGTTTGCTTGAACCCTCTTCCATTTATCCGTGCTTGCTAGGAATTACAGAACACCCCCCCCTTATCACTGGGGTTACGAAATAAAGCCCAAAATATCGCCAGAGAAGACGTCACACAACCTTTTAAAAGTAAAGTATGAAAATTTGATTTTTTTTTTCAGGGCACTACGAGAACGTTTTTTTTTTTTTCCCCTCAGATACCCCCATATATGAGATTCCACATCCAGTGCCAGATGCTGTGGATTGACAACTGTAGAGGAGTCTTACATCACATCAGCCATTGATCAATGCAGAAGGTTTGGCGTGTAAGTGATACCCTTCATTGGCTAACTCAGGGTAATAAAAATGCATCGTTCAGAAATTGAGTTATCTAATAAAGGGTATCAATTCATATCCAAACCTTCTGGATTCACAACTCCCCTGAGGAAGGGGGGAACCTGGAAACTTCAGGGGGTTTTTAGACCTCATTCCCTCTTTTACTCTAAGCTGGGTGATCTGCCCCACTTCTTCCCACATGGAAGAAAAATATGTATGAAAGATATTTTAAAAATATTCTTCCCAAATCCATTGACATATATTTGAAATACTAAAATTTTGGCCGTATTCAATATATTTCAAAATATATTCCAATATATATATATATATATATATATATACTGCTTGTTGAAATGCGGTTTTTATATATTACAAAATATATGATTGTACACCCCTTGAGGGTTAGGGACCTTGGATTGTACGCCCCTTGAGGGTTAGGGACCTTAGATTGTACACCCCTTGAGGGTTAGGGACCTTAGATTGTACCCCCCTTGAGGGTTAGGGACCTTAGATTGTACACCCCTTGAGGGTTAGGGACCTTAGATTGTACGCCCCTTGAGGGTTAGGGACCTTAGATTGTACACCCCTTGAGGGTTAGGGACCTTAGATTGTACACCCCTTGAGGGTTAGGGACCTTAGATTGTACCCCCCTTGAGGGTTAGGGACCTTAGATTGTACGCTCCTTGAGGATTAGGGACCTTAGATTGTACGCCCCTTGAGGGTTAGGGACCTTAGATTGTACACCCCTTGAGGGTTAGGGACCTTAGATTGTACGCCCCTTGAGGGTCAGGGACCTTAGATTGTACCCCCTTGAGGGTTAGGGACCTTAGATTGTACACCCCTTGAGGGTTAGGGACCTTAGATTGTACACCCCTTGAGGGTTAGGGACCTTAGATTGTACGCTCCTTGAGGATTAGGGACCTTAGATTGTACGCCCCTTGAGGGTTAGGGACCTTAGATTGTACACCCCTTGAGGGTTAGGGACCTTAGATTGTACCCCCCTTGAGGGTTAGGGACTGACGTGAATGTACAATATATATGTAAAGCGCTGCGTAAATTGACGGCGCTATATAAGTACCTGAAATAAATAAATATGAAAAATATTTTTAAAACTATATTTTTTTTTATATATTCTTCAGATTTTTGTAACATATTAAAAAGTAATTTTTACATATATTTGTAATGCATTTCAAAAATGTAGATTACATGTATTTTTAAAGATACACAGTATATTTGAAAATGTGTTTTAAAAAATATTTTTCATATATTTTGTAATAAAAATACATTTCAACATACAGTATGTATATATATATATACACACAGGGGTTAAAATTTCGAGTCCAGACCTACTAGTCGGTCACAAAACTTACTCTCCACCAGTTGCCCCACCCAACCTTGCCCAGGTCTGCCCCCAACCCCATCCCCACCCCACCCCAAACCCCACCCCCGCCCTGCCCCCAACCACGCCTTCTTAAAGCATATGAAATTAAATTTTTCCAAAATATAAAACTGTACACGGTAATGTAGATCCCCTGTACTCCATTATAGTGATATGACATGTTGTATACAGTACTTACTCCTAGTCCCTCTGAGTCCCCCGCGGTGGTGGAGAGGGTGTCTCCTCTCAGCGGATCCGAAGAAGCCGGAAACTGGAAGTTGTAAACCGGAACTTGGCTTCACAATGAGGATTGGAGTGCAGGTGCAGTCGCTCCATGCTTCATCTGTGCTCGCTGCTCGCCACAGAGGAATTTCTCCTTGCATTTGTCAAGCGGGTGAGCGGCTTTTTCAAGCCCTGATATATATATATATATTTATTGAAATATATTTTGAAATATATTGAATATGGCCAAAATTGTAGTATTTCAAATATATTTTTCTTCCATGTGGGTTGCACTGCTCATAACATCTTATTGAGCACTGTGTATATCTTTTCCTACATTATATCCACTTCCTGACCCGGACCTTTCCGGCACTTTTTCTTTACATGTAACAATCAGTATTTTTTGCCAGAAAATGTTTTTAGAACTTCAAACGTTTTTTTTTTTTTTAAGCAGAGACACTAGAGAATAAATTGGTGGGTGTTGAGATTTTTTAGATCACACAGTATTTGCACAGCTTTTTTTTTTTTTTAATACACTTTTTTAAATTATAATGCAAAAAAAACCCCGCAATACATAACCCATTTTATAAAAATGATATAAAATAAATGATGATATTACGTCGAGCAAATAGATACTAAACATGTTGCCCTTTACAACTTTAAGCCCAGGTTCACACTGATGCGCATTCCTGTGCAAATCACATGCGATTTCTGTGCGCTGCAATTTGAGCCGTACATTTTGAAAATTGCACCGCATCCGAACCAAAAAAGTGCAGGACCGTTTTTTAGTCCACACCAGAATCAGATCAATGGGTGTTCAACTGATTTCGGGGTCTCGTTAACTTAAAGTACACACCTGCAGTGGTTCTTATGAATGGGATGCGAACATGATGTGGTCTGAAAATCACGCAGAAACCGGTTCGAACTGGTGCTAGAATTACCGCCTGTGATCGGACATTTGCATTGACTTGATGTGTAGGACAATCTTTGTTTGCGATTGGTACAGACAAGTGCGTTTGATTTGCTTGCAAAGGGGACAGGGGCGCTTGAATTTTTTTTTACTCATGGAGCAATTTGCTCATAATCGATCAAATTTTGCATGTGCTACCAGTGTACTGCTCATTCCGCTTTATTGGTCGATTTTGTTGTTGTGTTGCTACACATTGTACTTGAATTTACTGTTTTATTGCTTGATGTTCTGCAACTCGTCATGTTGGTGGGTTGCGTTTCCTGTCTTTCTGTATAATGTTTCTAAAAATCCTTAATAAATATATTATTATTATTATTATAATTATTATCTATGCCGACGACACACAAATCTATCTCTCACCCCCTCAGTCTCCGCTCGAATCACACACCTACTGAGTGACATGTCAGACTGGATGTCGCTCCACTTCCTTAAACTGAACCTCTCCAAAACCGAGTTTCTTGTCTTCCCCCCAGCCCGGATACCACCCCCCATTGACTTCTCCATCACATCCAACAACGCCACCATCAAACTTGCCCCGCAGGCCAGAGTACTTGGTGTCATTCTGGACTCCAACCTATCCTTCCAGCCCCAAGTCCAATCTTTAACTAACTCATGCAGACTCCACCTCCGCAACATCGCCAAAATCCGCACGTTCCTAACTCCAGAAACCACTAAACAGCTCATCCACTCCCTCATCATATCACGACTCGACTACTGCAACTCCCTCCTCACTGGCCTGCCTCGCCACAGGCTATCCCCGCTTCAGTCGATCCTGAATACGGCTGCCAGACTCATTCACCTTTCCAACCGCTCAGTTTCCGCCACCCCCCTCTGCCAATCCCTCCACTGGCTTCCGATTGCGCAACGGATCAAATTCAAAATCCTAGCGCTGACGTACAAAGCTGTCCACCATACTGCCCCGAACTACATCACTGACCTAATATCCAAGTACCACCCAACACGCACACTCCGCTCCTCACAAGACCTCCTTCTCTCTAGTTCCCTGGTCTCCTCCTCCCATGCCCACCTCCAGGACTTCTCTAGGGTGTCACCCATCCTCTGGAACTCCCTGCCCCAACCCATCAGATTATCACCTACTCTCCTCTCCTTTAGGCGCACCCTGAAAACCCACCTCTTCAGGGAAGCCTACCCCACCCCCTGCTAACTTGCCGATCTCCTCCACTCTTCCTACCACTCCATCCCCCACAGCTATCTCCTCCTGTGCCACCATCCCCTCCCTCCTAGATTGTAAGCTCCAAGGAGCAGGGCCCTCAATCCCCTCATGTTTTGCATTGTATTGGTATTGTTCTGTCACATGTTCTGTCCCCCTTTGTAATGTACAGCGCTGAGCGAACTATTGGCGCTTTATAAATACTGTATAATAATAATAATATTAATAATTATACAGGATTTATATAGCGCCAACAGTTTGTGCAGCGCTTTACAATATAAATATATATTGAAATATATATTTTTTTATTCTATCGCCCTAATTTTTTTTTTTAATCACTTTAAGTGGAAATGAGATGGGGAGGTGTTCTGTAGTCAAGCGGAGGAGAATAGGGCAGGGCTGACAATGATGCTTGGGATTTGAGTGCAGCTGAGACTGTTTTCAGCCCACTGCAGGAAATTAGAAACTCCTCAGATTTCTGGAGAATAAATAGGTATTTTTCAGTATACTGTAAATCACAGGGAAATGTGCATTTATCTTTTACCCAGACACACACTTTAACAGAAGTAGGTGCTGCAGCATCAATACATACCAGACACTGCACACACCATTCCTTTCAAGAGGCAGAGAAAGGTTCTCCAAGTGTTTGTGTATGCCATTTAGGAGGACCTTTAAGGCCTTGAAGAGTCCCTTTTGAATTCCATGTATACAGGGGCATTATATTAAACAAAGATAAGGGGGAAAAGTAGGATTGCATGGATTGGTTAAGTGTAAAGAAACACAAGCAGAGCATCATTTTGTCTTGAAGGAATATCTGCAGACGAGTGTGACTTCCTCCACCGGAGCTCAGCAGACCTGCAGAATGTTTGAAGGTACCAATGATGGTTTTTCTGAGCCAGCTCTGACAAATAATACATTCTCCAGGCCTCTTCTGCTGATTATCGGCCACAGCCAACTCTCAAGGCCGGGAGATATATGTGTTGTGTCAAACAACATAGAATACAGATACAATTGTATGAGGGCAATGTAGGTGCATGAACACCCATGCCAAATGCCCCAATGTGTCCATGCCATGCCATCAACTTCAAGCTGAATTCAAGGTATAGCAACGTTGACATGGTTACATGGGTCCAGCGTGTATGTATGTATCATACCTATGGGATCTCTGTGGAATCTGGAAACCACTATTACAGTGATTGGTGTTGGCTTCTGAGTCTCCTGCCAAGCAACCGCCATGCTGCTTTGTTAACACAGGAGGATTCGGCACGGGTGCCATGTAGGGAACACTTTGCATCTTCTCATTGAATGCAAAGTATTCTCTGATTGGGCGAGGTGGAGACTGAGACGTCACCGCCCCATCCCACCCCTCAATATCGTCCAATTAGAGAATGCTTTGCATTCATTCAGAAAATGCAAAAGGTTCCTTAAATGGTGCCCTTGTCAAACATGAGTCCTCCTGTGTTCCCAATGCAACAGGCAGGACGATCGGCACAGGACCTGGAACTAGTTGAGATCACTGGAGCAGTGGTGCCTACCACAGTGAAGGGCTAGTGTCTGCCATCAGCTGATGGGGTAGAGCCACTCCAAGCCCTGGAAAGATCCCAACTATATTGTCAGGATCCACCAATTTGCCTGATTGACAACTGGTGCCACCTATCATCACATGCACCCTCCTCTCCTTAGCCCAGCAATCCAGTGAATGCTGGAGGGGCAGAGTGAAGAGCGGTGGAGAAAAGTCACCACTCTCCACTCTGAGCAGACCATGAACTGAGCACACAGCCGTCAAGGGATCACCCAGTTCTCGGATTTGGAGCTGATGTAGGGCAGTTGATAGCGGGCGGTAGCCCTCTGTAAGTCAATTGTGGATTACAGGAGTGCAAAAGTAAGTGCACCCCTGTGAGCTGCAAGAGAAGTATGACCAAAAAAGCTTTGTCCCATAGTTCTTTTTAAAAAAAAAGGACTCCGGGAATCTTTTTTTTCCCATGCAGTGGAGCTGTGCCTGCACTGCATGGCTTAACTGTTCGTTTTTGTCTAGGGGTGAGGAGAGCGGAGATATACTTACCTGATCCGCCGATCCTCCAAGCCCAAAACCAGTCCCTGCTGCTCCTGCCCCCTGCGTGCTAGCGGCCTTGTGCATGGACTGTTCTTGACGTCATCACGCCCATAGGCCAGCTACGGATGTGAGGACGGCAGGAACAGTCCATGTAGGGGAGTGCTGTTTTCTGGAGGATCGAAGAGTCAGGTAAGTATAGTCTTTCTGTGCTCCCCTGGACAAAACAAGCAGTTAACCCATGCAGTGCGGGCACAGCCAATGGTGTATTTAGTTTTTGTGCTGCCCTAGGCAACCCAAAAAACATCTGCCCTCATTGACACCGACCAACAGCCCCCCCTTCTCCCCTCCCACAGAAAGAGCCTGACACTGACCAACAACACCCCTGCCCCCCACCTGGGAGAGCCTTCCACTACCCCTCCACCCCTGGTGATAGTGAGAAAGACACTCATCTTCACAGCTCCAACATCCCCGGGGACGAGAGTCATGCTCTACATACACCATCAAGCAGCCCGCAGCCTCTCTCAGATCCCCCCTGGTCCCCATGATGCACGTATCTCTTCTTTCATCCCATCCCTAAAAAATGCCACCCTAGGCAAGTGCCTTGTTTGCCTTGTGGTAAATACGCCCCTGGGCACAGCCCCACTGCATGGCATAAAATAAAAAATTCCTGTAGTTCTGCTTTAACTACAGAGAAGACTTTGCTCAGCGGCTTGAGAATAGTCACTTGTTGATCAATGTTTCATTGCAGTACATTTATTTATTATTATTATTTATTCCAGGTACTTACATAGTGCTGTCAATTTATGCAGCACTTTACATGTATATTGTACATTCACACCAGTCCCTAACCCTCAAGGGGCGTACAATCTAAGGTCCCTAACCCTCAAGGGGCGTGCAATCTAAGGTCCCTAACCCTCAAGGGGCGTACAATCTAAGGTCCCTAACCCTCAAGGGGCGTACAATCTAAGGTCCCTAACCCTCAAGGGGTGTACAATCTAAGGTCCCTAACCCTCAAGGGGTGTACAATCTAAGATCCCTAACCCTCAAGGGGTGTACAATCTAAGGTCCCTAACCCTCAAGGGGTGTACAATCTAAGGTCCCTAACTCACATTCATACATACACATACTAGGGACAATTTATACAGGATCCAATTAACCTACCAGCATGTCTTTGGAGTGTGGAAGGAAACTGGAGTACCCGGAGGAAACCCACGCAAGCACAGGGAGAACATGCAAACTCCAGGCAGGTGGTGCCATGGTTGGGATTCAAACCAACAACCTTAGTACTGCCTGGCGGAAGTGCTAACCACTTAGCCACTGTGCTGCCAGGCGGAAGTGCTAACCATTTAGCCACTGTGCTGCCAGGCGGAAGTGCTAACCATTTAGCCACTGTGCTGCCAGGCGGAAGTGCTAACCATTTAGCCACTGTGCTGCCAGGCGGAAGTGCTAACCATTTAGCCACTGTGCTGCCAGGCGGAAGTGCTAACCATTTAGCCACTGTGCTGCCAGGCGGAAGTGCTAACCATTTAGCCACTGTGCTGCCAGGCGGAAGTGCTAACCATTTAGCCACTGTGCTGCCAGGCGGAAGTGCTAACCATTTAGCCACTGTGCTGCCAGGCGGAAGTGCTAACCATTTAGCCACTGTGCTGCCAGGCAGAAGTGTTAACCATTTAGCCACTGTGCTACATTTAAATAAAGGTGTTGAGAACAGGGGCGGACTGGCAACTCATGGGGCCCCCAGGCAATAGGGGATCATGGGGCCCCTGTGTCTTCGCCCACACTCAAACCACACCCAAAACAGCCTATGAGAGGTACCAGGGGCATCTCATGGGGCCCCCTACTGACCCCGGGCCCTCGGGCAGTGCCTGAGTGCCGCAATGGTCAGTCCGCCCCCGGTTGAGAACGAGGTGACAGATTTGAAGTAGTTAACCTCCAACTACTTGAAATGTGTCATTTAGGCCAGCACAACTGACACCTAACTGCAGTACTGAAGGTCTATCATACGGCTGGTAGATGCGTACAGTCCGCCTGCTTGCTGTACCCGCTCTTGTATGAAGGAATCCCATCCATGAGACGGGACGGCTCTACCAGTGTGAACACGCTCCCATGTCAGGAGTCCCAGCTTCTGTTGGGAAGAAATAACACTCCTTATTTACCTACCTAACATTTCCTCCTAATACACTCATGCCAGTAAAAAGAGTTTTTGCACATTTGTGTGTGACAGGAACCTTATTTATGAGCTCATCTGGTATGAGTTAGGCCAGCTCTGGGGATGGAAACTGTTTTGCATGAGGATTATTGAGCCCCTTTGTTTGTGTAGTTAATACAGCCAGAGTCTGAAAATCCTGTCTGGTTTTGCTTTGTTTTGCTCTTTCTATTAACTTGATGTATAACTCCGTGGCAGCTGCCACATATTTTATATACAGCAGAGAAAAAAAAATCTGCCACACAAGCTAATTTCTAGTAAACATATAAAAGGACAGATTTCAAGGCTTTGTTTGCGATCAACATTCCAGCTGATCTGTATGGACATTTCAGGTAACTCATTTAATATTCATTATTATTATTTTTTTTCTATTACAGGTACTTATATAGCGCCGTCAATTTATGCAGCACTTCACATATACATTCACATCAGTCCCTGACCCTCAAGGGGCGTACAATGTAAGGTCCCTAACCCTCAAGGGATGTACAATCTAAGGTCCCTAACTCACATTCATACATACACATACTAGGGACAATTTAGACAGCAGCTAATTCACCTACCAGCATGTCTTTGGAGTGTGGGAGGAAACCGGAGTACCCAGAGAAAACACACGCAGGCACAGGGACAACATGCAAACTACAGGCAGGTGGTGCCGTGGTTGGGATTTGAGCCAATGACCCGAGTACTGCCAGGTGGAAGTGCTAACCATTTAGCCGCTGTGCTGCCCCAATAATTAATAAAATATTTATTAATAATTTAAAAATCTCAGCTCTCTATCCTGTGTGTGGGCATCTGCTGTGTCCTGAACACAATGTGGCCAAAACTACTGCTGTATGTGGCGGAGAATGCATTAAAGGAGAAGTACAGTCAAAGCTCATTTGGCTGTACTTCTCTTGTGGATCACAGGAGTGCAGTTCGTTCTGCACTTCTGTGACCCGTTTTCAGTTGACAGCGGACTGATGCCGTCACTCAGCTGGTCCAGGCTGGGAAAAGATCCCGACTCCAAAGCCGGGATCCACCCCAGAGTCTGGAGCAGCATCTGGCTCAGTCTCTCAGTGAAGTGCTTAGAGCCTAAGCCATCTCCTGTACTATGTCTGCAGTCTCTGACCATCTCCTGTACTATGTCTGCAGTCTCTGGTCATCTCCTGTACTATGTCCGCAGTCTCTGGTCATCTCCTGTACTATGTCCGCAGTCTCTGGTCATCTCCTGTACTATGTCCGCAGTCTCTGGTCATCTCCTGTACTATGTCTGCAGTCTCTGACCATCTCCTGTACTATGTCTGCAGTCTCTGGTCATCTCCTGTACTATGTCCGCAGTCTCTGACCATCTCCTGTACTATGTCCGCAGTCTCTGACCATCTCCTGTACTATGTCAGCAGTCTCTGGTCATCTCCTGTACTATGTCTGCAGTCTCTGGTCATCTCCTGTACTATGTCTGCAGTCTCTGACCATCTCCTGTACTATGTCCGCAGTCTCTGGTCATCTCCTGTACTATGTCCGCAGTCTCTGGTCATCTCCTGTACTATGTCTGCAGTCTCTGACCATCTCCTGTACTATGTCTGCAGTCTCTGGTCATCTCCTGTACTATGTCCGCAGTCTCTGACCATCTCCTGTACTATGTCCGCAGTCTCTGACCATCTCCTGTACTATGTCAGCAGTCTCTGGTCATCTCCTGTACTATGTCTGCAGTCTCTGGTCATCTCCTGTACTATGTCTGCAGTCTCTGGTCATCTCCTGTACTATGTATGCAGTCTCTAACCATCTCCTGTACTATGTCTGCAGTCTCTGGTCATCTCCTGTACTATGTCTGCAGTCTCTGGTCATCTCCTGTACTATGTCTGCAGTCTCTGACCATCTCCTGTACTGTCAGCAGTCTCTGACCATCTCCTGTACTGTCAGCAGTCTCTGGTCATCTCCTGTACTGTCAGCAGTCTCTGGTCATCTCCTGTACTATGTCCATAGTCTCTGATCATCTCCTGTACCAGAGATTACTTACACAGTACAGCACAGGACATGACCAGAGACTGCGGACATAGTACAGGAGATGAGCAGAGACTGCTGACATAGTACAGGAGATGACCAGAGACTGCAGACACAGTACAGGAGATGATCAGAGACTGCGGACATAGTAGAGGAGATGACCAGAGACTGCAGACATAGTACAGGAGATGACCAGAGACTGCGGACATAGTACAGGAGATGACCAGAGACTGCAGACACAGTACAGGAGATGATCAGAGACTGCGGACATAGTACAGGAGATGACCAGAGACTGCAGACATAGTACAGGAGATGACCAGAGACTGCAGACATAGTACAGGAGATGACCAGAGACTGCAGACATAGTACAGGAGATGACCAGAGACTGCAGACATAGTACAGGAGATGACCAGAGACTGCAGACATAATACAGGAGATGACCAGAGACTGCAGACATAGTACAGGAGATGACCAGAGACTGCGGACATAGTACATGAGATGACCAGAGACTGCGGACACAGTACAGGAGATGACCAGAGACTGCGGACATAGTACAGGAGATGACCAGAGACTGCGGACATAGTACAGGAGATGACCAGAGACTGCAGACATAGTACAGGAGATGGTCAGAGACATAGGTCCGCAGTCTCTGGTCATCTCCTGTACTATGTCTGCAGGCTCTGATCATCTCATGTACTATGTCCGCAGTCTCTGGTCATCTCCTGTACTGTGTCCACAGTCTCTGGTCATCTCCTGTACTATGTCTGCAGTCTCTGACCATCTCCTGTACTATATCTGCAGTCTCTGACCATCTCCTGTACTATGTCTGCAGTCTCTGACCATCTCCTGTACTATGTCAGCAGTCTCTGGTCATCTCCTGTACTATGTCTGCAGTCTCTGGTCATCTCCTGTACTATGTCTGCAGTCTCTGACCATCTCCTGTACTGTCAGCAGTCTCTGACCATCTCCTGTACTGTCAGCAGTCTCTGGTCATCTCCTGTACTGTCAGCAGTCTCTGGTCATCTCCTGTACTATGTCCATAGTCTCTGATCATCTCCTGTACCAGAGATTACTTACACAGTACAGCACAGGACATGACCAGAGACTGCGGACATAGTACAGGAGATGACCAGAGACTGCTGACATAGTACAGGAGATGACCAGAGACTGCTGACATAGTACAGGAGATGACCAGAGACTGCTGACATAGTACAGGAGATGACCAGAGACTGCGGACATAGTACAGGAGATGACCAGAGACTGCGAACATAGTACAGGAGATGACCAGAGACTGCGGACATAGTACAGGAGATGGTCAGAGACTGCGGACATAGTAGTGGAGATGACCAGAGACTGCAGACATAGTACAGGAGATGACCAGAGACTGCGGACATAGTACAGGAGATGGTCAGAGACTGCGGACATAGTAGTGGAGATGACCAGAGACTGCAGACATAGTACAGGAGATGACCAGAGACTGCGGACATAGTACAGGAGATGACCAGAGACTGCAGACACAGTACAGGAGATGATCAGAGACTGCGGACATAGTACAGGAGATGACCAGAGACTGCAGACATAGTACAGGAGATGACTAGAGACTGCGGACACAGTACAGGAGATGGTCAGAGACTGCGGACATAGTAGTGGAGATGACCAGAGACTGCAGACATAGTACAGGAGATGACCAGAGACTGCGGACATAGTACAGGAGATGACCAGAGACTGCAGACACAGTACAGGAGATGATCAGAGACTGCGGACATAGTACAGGAGATGACCAGAGACTGCAGACATAGTACAGGAGATGACCAGAGACTGCAGACATAGTAGAGGAGATGACCAGAGACTGCAGACATAGTACAGGAGATGACCAGAGACTGCGGACATAGTACATGAGATGACCAGAGACTGCGGACACAGTACAGGAGATGACCAGAGACTGCGGACATAGTACAGGAGATGACCAGAGACTGCGGACATAGTACAGGAGATGACCAGAGACTGCAGACATAGTACAGGAGATGGTCAGAGACATAGGTCCGCAGTCTCTGGTCATCTCCTGTACTGTGTCTGCAGGCTCTGATCATCTCATGTACTATGTCCGCAGTCTCTGGTCATCTCCTGTACTGTGTCCACAGTCTCTGGTCATCTCATGTACTATGTCCGCAGTCTCTGGTCATCTCATGTACTATGTCTGCAGTCTCTGGTCATCTCCTGTACTATGTCCGCAGTCTCTGGTCATCTCATGTACTATGTCCGCAGTCTCTGGTCATCTCCTGTACTATGTCTGCAGTCTCTGACCATCTCCTGTACTATGTTCGCAGTCTCTGGTCATCTCCTGTACTATGTCCGCAGTCTCTGGTCATCTCCTGTACTATGTCCGCAGTCTCTGGTCATCTCATGTACTATGTCCGCAGTCTCTGATCATCTCCTGTACTATGTCCGCAGTCTCTGGTCATCTCATGTACTGTGTCCGCAGTCTCTGGTCATCTCCTGTAGTATATCCGAAGTCTTCGGTCATTTCCTGTACTATGTCCGCAGTCCATTGGTTCAGAATATTTTTTTCTTGTTTTCCTCCTCTAAAATCTAGGTCCGTCTTATGGTCAGCAAAATATACGGTAATTTAACCAACAAACTAATGCTGACATCTCTACTTAATCATTTTCACAGAATGCTGATGTTACATGCGGCTGCATAAACAATTAAAGTAAAATAATGATGATAATAAATATAATAGAGAGCTGTAACTTCCTCTTCTACATAAGATCTGTGTGGTTCATGTTCACTAAATCTCGTCCTATTTTCACAGATCATTATAGTACGGACTCCCTATATTCTGCAGAGTCCAGTAACATTCCTGTATAATATCAGTATAATGCATCTGACATTTATTAAAGCAATCACCAAATAAATTGGTTTTATGCCTCCTGTCCGTTTTCTTGTTACGTAAGCTGCCTCTATATATTATTTATAGTCTGGTGTGATCAAGAAATATAATTCAGACATGTATTTGTAAATTTGTCCTCATTATCTAAAAGTATACAGTATTGGTGATTAAATTCCCCGCCTGTAATTGAATCATGAAATGACATCACCAGAGGCTTTCAATGCAATTATATGCTATACATGGAGGTTTAATAAAGAGGATAATTAGGGTGCTCACATTTATGTAGGTGTGTTTACTCTGTATGTACTAAAAGGTCTGATCTCAGCTGTGCAAGCAAATGACTACTATACCTCTACTAGAAGAGGAAAGAAAAGAGGAGCGCATTGCACAGCCATCGGGATCCTTATTAATCAAAGTATTACAACTTCTTATACATAATAAATACACAGCAATGTGCAGTCATTTTACTTTTTCTTCCTGTGTGGTCACCCCCCCCCCCCCCCTTTGCCAATAGGGGAACATAGCCAGTCTGGAATAAGGATGTATATTTAGTCCATAATAAAATTCAGAACATCATCTCAGCCTTTATTTTTGTGCTATTTATTCTGTTCTGTCAGTCACCAAGAAAAACTCCTTTTTTTAAAACTTAAGTTAACTGGCTCACTATTAGGGCTGGGATAAGGAAGGGGGAGGGGGGGCAGTAGGGACTGTAGCCCCAAGTGCAGGGCCCTGAAGCAGAATAATGTGCACACTACAAGGGTTGAGACAAGGAAGGGCCGGGACAAGGAGGGCGGGGGTGGGCTGGGCAGTTGCTCCAAGTGCAGGGCCCTGAATCAAGGTGAAGGGCACACTACAAGGGTTGGGACAAGGAAGGCCTGGTACAAGTTAGGGGGGTGGGAGGGGCAGTTGCCCCAAATGCAGGGCCCTGAAGCAGAGTGATGTGCACACTACAAGGGTTGGGACAAGGAAGGCCTGGTACAAGTTAAAGGGGTGGGAGGGGCAGTTGCCCCAAGCACAGGGCCCTGAAGCAGAGTGATGGGTACACTACCAGGGTTGGGACAAGGAAGGCCTGGTACAAGTTAGGGGGGTGGGAGGGGCAGTTGCCCCAAATGCAGGGCCCTGAAGCAGAGTGATGTGCACACTACCAGGGTTGGGACAAGGAAGGCCTGGTACAAGTTAGGGGGGTGGGAGGGGCAGTTGCCCCAAGCGCAGGGCCCTGAAGCAGAGTGATGGGTACACTACCAGGGTTGGGACAAGGAAGGCCTGGTACAAGTTAGGGGGGTGGGAGTGGCAGTTGCCCCAAGCGCAGGGCCCTGAAGCAGAGTGATGGGTACACTACCAGGGCTGGGACAAGGAAGGGCTAGGACAAGGGATGGTGAAAGTGGCAGCAGCCCCCAAGTGCAAGGCCCTGCAGCAGAGCGATGGGTATTGTGCAGTAGGTATCACATTCATGCATGCTCCAAATCAGTATTCAGCAACTAGCAGACTGCGGTTTCCCCTCTACCAACACACAGCACACTCCAAAAAGCCCATCCTCTGTCCCCCTTGCCCCAACTGCTCATGCCAGCTGGAACATGAGGGGGTGGGTGGCAAGAACATGATTGCAAGACCACACAGACCAGTACATCCATCTACTCTAGCCTGTCTCAAACTTTTCAACACAGAGGGACCCTTGAAACACCTTCCCGAACTCAGGAACCCCTGCTAAAATCATTCATGGCCCTCAAGCTGGTTGTATGAAGTAATGGAGTAAGACAGGGTTTCTCAACCAGGGTTCCATGGAAGCCTAGAGTTTCTGCAGAGGTTGCTAGAGGTTCCGCAAGCAATTTCTGCCTCTCAGGTAAGTTCCCACTGACACCATTGATCCCTTTAGCTATCTGCAAGAAGGTAATTCTTCCCAATGACCAGAAGTGTCACCCACTTTAATACAACCTCACCAGTGGTCTCCAGAGAAGGACCACTGTGCTCTGTGCAAGTCAGCTCGCTGTTCCTTGAGGTATTGCTACCTCTAGCTCTGACTAATAGGGGGCATGCCAGATCTCTGCTGAAGAGCCACAGAGAGCACAACAATACTTCTCTGCAGACTACTGGTTGGGCAGAGGCTGTTATACAAGAGCTGAAGAACAAGGCAGACTTTGTAAAACTTCGCACAGTTGTTCTTTTTGACACACCCTAAATGGATTCACATCATTTATTAGGAAGGTTAATCTGGTTGAAAAAAAAAGTTCATATAGTTCAACCAACAGAGAAAAAAAAAAACACACACACACACACAAATAGAAAACCCCCATATACACAATCCTATACCCACAGTTGATCCAGAGGAAGGCAAAAAAAACAATAAAGCATGTAATTGTAAGCTCCATGAGCAGGGCCCTCCTATTCCTTCTGTATTGAACTGTATTGTAGTTGTACTGCCTCCCTTTATATTGTAAAGCGCTGAGCAAACTGTTGGCGCTATATACATCCTGCATCTTAGATTGTAAGCTCCCAGGATCAGGCCCTCCTAACCCTCTTGTATTGATCTGTATTGTTGCTGTATTGTCTCCCGTTATATTGTAAAGTGCTGAGCAACCTGTTGGCGCTATATACATCCTGTATAATAATAATGTGTCTGTTTACACATGCCTGCATCTAATCCGGTCCGCCAAAATCAGACGGACAGGGATATGTCCACTATCCATCTAGTGGACCGGAAGACAGTCGGATTTAAACAGACAGGCAGTTTGTTTACATCCGACTGCCCCAAGGAGAACAGCAGACTGTGTCCATGTCCGCTTTGCTTGTGTGGACTTGGGATACGTTCACTATCCATTTAGCGGACCGGAAGAGAGTCGGATGTAAACAGACAGGCAGTTTGTTTACATCCGACTGCCCCATGGAGAATAGTGGACTATGTCCATGTCCGTTTTACTTGGGTGGACCTGTTATCCGCCTGCTAAGCGGGAATCAGCGGACAGATCCCCCACTGAAATGGCGGATCCACTTGATGGAGTCTGCTCTGTGTGAAAGGGGCCTAAATTGGCTTTCAAAGACTGTACACTGCCATATACTGTGCAGGGGCGGACGGACAACTCATGGGGCCCCCGGGCAATAGGAGATCATGGGGCCCCTGTGTCCTTCTCCACACTCAAAGCACACCCAAAAAAGCCTATAAAAAGGTATCAGGGGCATTTCATGGGGCCCCCTACTGACCCCGGGCCCTCGGGCAGGGCCCGAGTGCTCGAATGGTCAGTCCGCCCCTGATACTGTGTATATTTATAAGGTTTTCATGGTGACAATGAGATTGGAATTTTCCCATACAGCTGTGAATGTGTTGTTTATCCCTATTTATACAGGACTATGTGTGTTGTTTACTTTATTTACGGCCAGATTGCCATGAAAACATTTATGCACCTTTCCTCCATACTGCAATAATCACGCATTGGTCTGTGCAACAAATGTGCCCTTTAAACAAATGGATAATTCTGAACAAAGCATGTCAAAATCCACAGTGACTTCAAATGAATTCAGAGTGAATACCCGACAAAGGCACGACACTAAATAAATCATTACAGGGATCTTTCATATGGGGGGGGGGGGAAATACTTGAACAAAACTAAAATTAACTAGTGCAATTTAGAAGACAATGCAGATAAAAAGGGAAGAAAATAAAATGTGAATATGAATTGATTTTCCTGGGCTGAATATCCTGCCCTTTGCTGAAAACATGTCAGATATATCTGGAGAAAGGGGAGGGGGGGTTGCTGCCACTTCATAAATGATATGTTGCCATGGAGGAAGCACATTAATGGGAAAAATGAAATGAATGAAGCTACTTTGGAGTGTGTTCCCGGCTCTTAGATACTGTATTTATAAGGGCTTTGTAGATGGCAATTAGTACATGCAGGTGCAGAGGAAATAAAGACACTTGGGAAACAGACCCTCAGCCTGGAGAAAGGTTCCATTCTACAGGCGCAGATAGGCCCTTCAGATCTTATTTATTCCCGACATGTCAACAGTCGTATAGCAAGACACAGCTAATGAAGAATAGCCCACAGGATATACAGAGAGGGCTCTGGGATATCATGTCACTATTTATCTTCAGTCTATTATATCTCCAACAATTACCGCATTCAATGGAGACCCATGTACAAACCAAGAGCAGCTAAAATGGTGAGAATACATCAGAAACATGTACGCTGTGCTGTCCTCTTCTCTGCAGCACGACCAAAAAAAAAAAAAATTTTTTTTTATTTTTTTACTTTCTGTATCTGAATATAATCTACTTCTGTTCTGCATATTGTATGTTCTGTGTGACCAAAACGTACTACTGAATATATTTCCACCACTTACAAGTAGTACAGGTATATATATATATATATATATATATATATATATATATATATATTTGGGTTGGGATAAAAAATGAAATCAAATCACTAACACTGTTCAACAAATTTTTATTTTTTGCCAGTTTTGGAAACAAAAGGATCCATTTCTTAATGAATTTCACATTCTGAGTTCAAATATAACAATGAAATTTGTCAATTGGCTCTAGTTTTTCTGTAAACGGAAAGTTTTCTACTATAGGCGTAATGACTACATAATGCACAATAATTATATAGATAGATGTCTTTCCACAAATATAAAGCAAGTGATATTGACTACATAACAAAGCCTAAATGGCAAAATATATTGCATAGGATTACCAAGAAAAATTATAGCCATAAGCTAAGTTGAATCATTTTAATACTTAGGATTCTCACTAGTTTTGTCTTCAGTTTGTGTCGGTTTTGCTTCTCTTGGCTTTTCTCTTGTATTCAAGGAAAGGGCTATCTCTTACAACTGCACGTGACTACACGCTTCAGGTTCTTCCTCACTTGACTCAACCACGAAGGATTCTGGTGCTTTAGGAATTGGTAGCCCCTCTCCATGAGGAACTGGACGTATTGCCGATGGAATATTTGGATAGTGCACAGATAACTTTCTTCTTATTTAGCCCTTTTACAATTGGAGGCACCATACAAAAGTAACAATTACTAACATGATCTGTTGGCTCTCTCCAAATCATTGGCACAGCGAAAGGCATAGATGCCTTTTTTCCATTCAACCATTGCTCCAGTGCCGTCCCACAAGAATTGCAGCATATATGTGGTGCCCAGCTCTTGTCCTGGTCTCCTATCTTGCAGCCAAAATACAAGTTGTAGGCTTTCTTAATCATTCCTGTTATCCTCCTTTTTTGTGAGATAAAAGTTATTTCACCGCAGATATAGCAGAAATTATCTGCTTTGTTCACACAAGTTCGAGGCATTACTGAGTAGCCTATATAAGCATAAAACGAAATATAAAGACGAACTACAATCAGCTACAGATACTGCAGCTTTTATGCAGTGAAGTGATGCAATTAAAGGCTAATATTGCATCATCTCAGTATACATGCAATTTTCTATTGGTCACCAGTATCAATTGCGCAATATGCAGCTGAAGTTGCATCATAATTTTGAATGGCTTACGTCATTAGATGGGTGAATATATCATGGAAACTAGAGCCAATCAACATTTTTTAGGGTCATTTTCGTTTTCAGCACCCCAAAATTATGTAAGATTAGCTAATTTTATGCCCAAAACTTTTTACCTGTTGAACAGTGTTATTATTATTTATTTCAGGTACTTATAAATCATTAAACTGTTTAGGAACATTAGTATGTTTCAGATACCAACACCCTTTCTCTGATAAAGTTCAGAGAGAGTACATCACTCTCTCAGTCAACGTTGACTATGTTTCATCCTTATGCTGCTATCATGAATAAATAGAGAGGAAAGTATGTCCTATTTACTTGTTTTAAACTTTTTTTTCTATTACATCTCTTCAGTTACTTCCTGGTTTCCGTGCCTAAGCAAATGATGTCATACATCCCAGGAGTCTTCAGGAGAGGAGGGAGGGTTCTCAGCTCAGCCAATGCCTGAGCTAAGGGCAGATGGATTCCAGGAAGTAAATGTGACATGAATCATCTGCCCTTACTCAAGATGGCCACTGCCAGAATTGCTATGGGGGGAGGTTAATAATTTCTCAGCAAAATAAAACATGGAGACAGAGATGGATGGGGGAGTTTGCTTTGAATATGAACAATGAATTACGTAGCATTTTTGGTATGTGGTGCTCAGATACAGTGTAGTTCCACTCTACCTATTTGTAATCCTGGCATTAGTATATACTGTACATAGGAAGTTATATTATAATTACTTGCTTTAAACTTTTTTTTTCTTTTTACATTTCTTCACTTGCTTCCTGGTTTCTGGCCAAGGCAAGGATGTCATACATCCTAGGAGGGCAGGAGGGGGTTTTCTCAGGTAAGCACACGCCCCAGCCTGCAGGCCTGAACAATGGGCAGATGGTTTCCAGGAAGTAAATACTACATGAATCATCTGCCCTTACTCAAGATGGCCACAAGTAGAAATGCTAGGGGGGGTTGTTTTTCAATGTGATTTTTCAACAAATTAAACATGGAGACGTGGCTTTGTTTTGAATATTAAAAATTAATTTAGCGTTTTCAGTTTGTGGTGCTAGAATACAGTTTAGATCCACTTTAGGCCTCATGCATACTGAAAGTTTTAAAAATGCTGATAGTGCTAGCCGTATGGAGCCCTGTTAAAAACATAGTTTTTTGTGTTTTTTTAGTGGTTTTTGCCTTAGCGTTGAGCTGCCTTTTGCTGCATGTTTCACCATTAGCATTTTTGCCCTAAACTTATGTATATTGAAGTTTTGGAAAAAGTAAGTACAAAACACGACCTTGGAGCATTCCCTGGTCTGCATTAGCATTTTTTACATTTTTTACACACAAAAAAAAAATTCAGGCTCAATGAACACTCGAACATGCCAGTTTGCCACATTTTCTGTGTTTACCAGCATTAGAGCTAAAAAACACTCTTCTTGAAACCCACTAGTTCTGCCAGAAAACACTGATTAAAGCCTATGAGTGCATGGACACATAGGACAACATGCTGTGGATTTTAATGGCTGTAGAAAAAAAAACAAAAACACAAGAAGCCAAAAACAGCCGTGTAAAAACGCCCGGTGTGCATGAGGCATTAAAGTAGAGAACAGTTTACCTTTTGTAAAAAAAAAAAAACATAATAAATACACATCTTGCAGGTTAAAAAATGTGCATTTATTATTTATTTTATATTGCAACCTGTAAAGCATTGCTCCTGCAATCAGCAGATGGTGGGTGCAATGCCAGTGTCTTGTAGACTCTCAGTAAGCTGTCTGCCAGTACCTCCTGCCTAGGCAGACGGATACTGAATGACAGGAAGAATCAATGAACTACGAGAGCGCTCAACAGCCATCCGCCGCAATGACTGACGGCACTTGTAGTCTATTCATTCACAGGAAACTGTGAATGGATGTCAGGCCGTGTGGGCGGAGCCCCGTATGGCCGCGCTGTTTTCAAATTGTAAGAAGATCCCCCACCCACTGTGACAGAGAGGGGAGCACTGGTGGCGGGTGCATAGGACCATCTTACCAGGGACGGACTGACCATTTGGAAACTTGGGAACTACCCGAGGGCCCGGGGTCAGTAGGGGGCCCCATGAGATGTCCCTGGTACCTTTTTCATAGGCTTTTTTGAATTTGGGCAAGGACACAGGGGCCCCATGATCCCCTATTGCCCGGGGGCCCCATGAGTTGTCAGTCCGTCCCTGCATCTTACCCTAAACATTGGTTTAACATGCTCCTAAAAGGTGAACTTATTGTTTAAGCAGCCCATAGATGGATAATTTTTCTTCTCTTCAACCAGTGGGGTGAAGGAAAAATAAAATTACTCGATTTCTTCATTCACACACTAGATGTGGATGGGGGAATCCTCTGCACTTTTCAGAATACAATGATCATTGTTACCTGCTATTGAGTAGGGAAAAACCCAACAGAGTAGTTGTACAGAACTTGGCGAGATGCATCAAAATTCGGCCAATCCCTGCTCCATATATTGTATGTCCATGCTCCATCCATGTATGACCAGCTTTAAATCTTTAAACCTGAACACTAAAATCTCATATACACTTTAATATGGTCATGTAATGTCAAAAATAATTTTTAATTTCCTAAATTCTGCAGCTTTTATTTAAAAAAAAAAACAAAACCTGGTAACCCTGTCATGGAGGTTCATGTTCAGGTATTTCCTGTAGAGGATAACAAAGCTCCCCATCAATGACAACGTCTTCGTCCCGCAATTATGCTCCTGCATTGTCACACTGTCACATGGGCCTCCAATGGAGACTGCAAGCTGCCAATTCAAAACACATTGCACGGACTTGGTCCACTGTTGTCACTATCAGGAAACACGACCTGATGAAGCCGCCATAGGAATGCATGTAAACAGGCAGTGGCTGTAAAGAGGCTGGAACAGACAACTGTTGAGCAATAACTGATGAGCAATTACGCTCCTGCATTGTCACACTGTCACATGGGCCTCCAATGGAGACTGCAAGCGGCCAACTCAAAACACATTGCACGGACATGGTCCACTGTTGTCACTATCAGGAAACACGACCTGATGAAGCCGTCATAGGAATGCATGTAGACAGGCAGTGGCTGTAAAGAGACTGGAGCAGATAACTGATGAGCCACAAAGAACCAGGTGGGCAGGTGGGGAGTGGGGCAAACTAAGAAAAAAATTAAATTTATAATCTATATAGTTGTTTTTTGAGATAGATCTCAACCAGGGGCGGATTGACCATTTCGGAATTCGAGCACTGCCCGAGAGCCCGAGTTCAGTAGGGGCCCCCATGAGATGACCCTGGTACCTTTCATAGGTTTTTTTTTGGGTGTGGTTTGAGTGTGGGTGAGGACACAGGGGCCCCATGATCCCCTATTGCCCTGGGGCCCCATGAGTTGTCAGTCCGCCCCTGATATCAACCCTACCAGGTGGACTGAGAATCAGCCAAACTTAGTGTCATAGTGACTTGCTTCATCACTCTACAAAACTTGTTCATACTATTTCTCTATACTTATTTTGTACCTCCATTTACACAAGCTCTATTATTTTATGACACCTTGTGCAGGTGGATTATGTGTTTCTTCCGCATTTCAGAGTAAAACCACAACTGTCAGTTGAGATCTCATCTAAACTACAAATTCTTAAGATGGAAATTTTGGTTTTGATCAGATAGAGCAGTGAAGGTATCTTTAACCTCTTGAGGACCACCGACATTGAAATGTGGACGGGCGGCTCCTACAAGCTCAGGGATGAACAGGGAGCACGCATGCACCCCTCCCACACTGCTGATGGTGATTAGACACAGCAGGATTAAGTTAGCAGGTCCTGACCAATGATTTATGGCTTTGAACTGATGTTTGGCTGTAGCCAATCACAGTCCAGAGCCTGAGGGACACAGGATTGTAGAATAGTCTATGACATTTGTAGGTGGCAGTATAACCCATATGTCATAGACTATTCTACAATCCTGTGTTCCTTAATGACGTGTGGGCAGAGGTATAACCCACATGTCATAGACCGGGGGTCAGCAACCCGCTGGTCATGACTGACCTTCCCCCCTGCCCAGCTGGCAGGTAGAAGAGTGCTACCCACACAGCGCTGTACAGTGGGGCAAAAAAGTATTTAGTCAGCCACCAATTGTGCAAGTTCTCCCACTTAAAAAGATGAGAGAGGCCACTCCTTCGTTGCCCGGGCGATATGTTTGGGATCATTGTCATGTTGGAAGACCCAGCCATGTTTCATCTTCAATGCCCTTGCTGATGGAAGGAGGTTTGCACTCAAAATCTCACGATACATGGCCCCATTCATTCTGTCCTGTACATGGATCAGTCGTCCTGGTCCCTTTGCGGAGAAACAGCCCCAAAGCATGATGTTGCCACCCCCATGCTTCACAGTAGGTATGGTGTTCTTTGGATGCAACTCAGCATTCTCTCTCCTCCAAACATGACGAGTTGTGTTTCTACCAAACAGTTCTATTTTGGTTTCATCTGATCATATGACATTCTCCCAATCCTCTTCTCGATCATCCAAATGCTCTCTAGCAAACTTCAGACGGGCCCGGACATGTACTGGCTTAAGCAGGTGGACACGTCTGGCACTGCAGGATCTGAGTCCCTGGCGGCGTAGTGTGTTACTGATGGTAGCCTTTGTTACATTGGTCCCAGCTCTCTGCAGGTCATTCACTAGGTCCCCCCTTGTGGTCCTGGGATTTTTGCTCACCGTTCTTGTGATAATTTTGACCCCACGGGGTGAGATCTTGCGTGGAGCCCCAGATCGAGGGAGATTATCAGTGGTCTTGTATGTCTTCCATTTTCTAATTATTGCTCCCACAGTTGATTTGTTCACACCAAGATGCTTGCCTATTGCAGATTCAGTCTTCCCAGCCTGGTGCAGGTCTACAATTTTGTTTCTGGTGTCCTTCGACAGCTCATTGGTCTTCACCATAGTGGAGTTTGGAGTGTGACTGTTTGAGGTTGTGGACAGGTGTCTTTTATACTGATAACAAGTTCAAACAGGTGCCATTGATACAGGTAATGAGTGCAGGACAGAGGAGCCTCTTAAAGAAGAAGGTACAGGTCTGTGAGAGCCAGAAATCTTGCTTGTTTGTAGGTGACCAAATACTTATTTTCCACCATAATTTGCAAATAAATTTTTTCCAAATCAGCCAATGTGATTGTCTGGATTTGTTTTCTCATTTTGTCTCTCATAGTTGAGGTGTCCCTATGATGCCAATTACAGGCCTCTCTCATCTTTGTAAGTGGGAGAACTTGCACCATTGGTGGCTGACTAAATACTTTTTTGCCCCACTGTATGTGTGTGTTTGTGGGGGGAAAATGATGTGAAGTTGACAGAAGAAACTATGGGGGGTCCGGGGGTTGTGATGAGAACCTGGTTGATCTAATAGTGCTGTGTCTAATGGTGAATTTTAAGACATATTTGAATGGATGGCAGTCAGACCAGTAGGTAGCAAGTGAGGGGAAGAGGGAAGGGCCTCACTTTTTAGATTAATAAGTTCAATTTAAGAGAGGTGTTGAATGTCAATTGGATGATCATCGGTTAGGAGTCTAAGCAGATAACATTGAGTATATTGAAAGCATTGCAAAATACTGTACATTCACCAGCCACTTTATGAGGTACACCTTGGTTGTACCGGGATGGACCCCCTTTTGCCTTCAGAACTGCCTTCATTTTTCATGGCATAGATTCAACAAGGTGTTGGAAACATTCCTCAGATATTTTGGTTCATATTGACATGAGTTACTGTTGCCCATTCTCCTCTGACCTCTGACATCAACACGGCAATTTCATCCACACAACTGCCGCTCATTGGATATTATCTCTTTTTCAAACCATTCCTTGTAAACCATAGAAATGGTTGTGTGTGAAAATCCCAGTAGAACAGCAGTTTTTGAAACACTCAGACCAGCCCATCTGATACCAACAACCATGTCATGGTCAAAGTTACTTAAACCCCCTTTCTTCTGATGCTTGGTTTGAACTTCAGCAAGTTGTCTTCACCATGTCTAGATGCCTAAATGCATTGAGTTGCTGCCATGTGTTTGGCTAATTAGCAATTTGTGTTACCAAGCAATCGAACAGGTGTACCTAATAAAGTGTCCAGTGAGTGTAGATTGTTGAGATTCTACTGGCAAGGTTTGAATGAAAGATTTCCACACGTTGAAGAAATTTTGAACCCCTGATTCCTTATGCAAGGAGGCCTCCACCCATTCCATGTGAAAAACATAGGACAATTTAGCTATGTATAAAGAGATAGTAGGGGTTTCGTGTTGATCCACTTATGTAAAATAGTTTTTTGTGCTTCTTGAAAAACCTTTAACTATTATCACCTCTACAGTAATCTTCTGGGCATTCCCCTCCAGGGATTGGCTAGGACATGATAAATATTCAGGCTGGTCATTTACCTCCCCACTTCAAAGCCACCTTCTTCTGAACTTCCCTCTGGAAACGGAAGAACTGGGGAAGCCTTTTCTTGTCACCCAATCCCAGCAACACGCAGGATCATGGGGACTGAAGGATCCATCGCTTTAAAGATGCTTTGTTGGCCCTAGTCCTAAGCCATGGAGAAGAGGGTTTTGGCTGGGCACGAGGCAGCATTTGCACCACAGCTCATCATAGTAGCAACATAGATTTGACTGACTTGAGCAGGTAGATAGCGAACAGAGTCTTTCATATAAGCCACCTGTAGAGCAGCAAAAAAGACTTTCACAGACTAATGGGCTGGCAACAACACTTGCAAGACGCAGCAACAGTCACAATCCCAGCAGTACAGCACACTCCATTTTTCCTGCTCGGGTCCGTGAAACTTTACCTCCTCAGACCCTGGATGATTCCTTCTCTTCACCCAGATGCCTGAGGGTATCCCTGAGCAAGGGGGCCCAAGAGCTGCCAATTGAACAGTCCCAGGTAAGAATTAGTAATTGTAGTAGAATAATTGGGTATTGCACTTGACTGCCCTTTCTCTTTATCTGGCCCAGGGGTGTAAGAGTATTCACACCATCCTCTCCTGTTTGCTTAGTGGGTTGGTGGCTGCCTTCAGGCCTTATGCTCGGCTGGCTCCTTCCCTGCTACACAGGCTGTCCTCCCCAGGAGACGATGAAGCAGTGGAGATCTTATTCTCCAGCAACCTGCCTGTACGTGGGCTCCCCTCCCTGGAGCCCTCTCCCAGGCTCTTCTCCAGCCTTCCTCAATCCATCTTCCACTCAACTCTGCCACATTTGAAGGATGCCCTGGCCACCATGCCCATCCTCCCGCCAGGGAATTAGCCAGAGTCCCTCAAACATAAAGACCTGGGCTTCCTCTCCTCCTCCACGCCTCTTCCAGAAAGCTCTCTGGTTTCTTGAAAGGTTGGAGGGCTCCAGAAGCCCTGACCTGATAGAGCCTCCCAGCCTGTCCAGAGGTAACCTCACTAACTCACTTCCCAGGCTGACTCATTCCCAGGCTGCTACTCAGTCTCTAACGAAAAGCTACCTAGCTAACCTGGAGGGTGTTACACCGGTGTTCATGTCCCAAATCTACATACAAAGAAGTCATGAAGTTCACTATGGAACACAGAAGGGACTAAGGTAAGGTCTTGTTCTAAAAATCAAAGAAAGCTTTCATTTTTTCTACAACAGAGGTACATAAATGGTATATTGGTACATACAAGAGCTGTAATTTAGAAAAAAAAAGATGAACTTAGCCTTTAACCTCTTGCCGTCCGCCTGCTGTTTATAAACGGCAGGGCGGTGGCAGTCCATTGGTGGGTTGCCGTTCATAAACGGCACCCACCTTTTCTAGCTGTGTGTGCTCCCTGGGAGCGCGCAGCACCACGATCCGGTGCCCGCTGTGTCCTCCGGACACAGTGAAACACCGATCGTTGGACGGGACCTCTGTACGAGGTCCCGATCATGTGATCACTGATTGGCGAATCAGTGATCACATGCAAAATAGTAAGCAAGATGTCACTTGTGACATCATTGCTTACTACGTGTGAAATCTGTGAATGATCACAGAGGTCACATGGTACAAGGCTATTCACAACAGCCTTGTACCATGTGACAAGCTGTGACCAATCACAGCTCACTCAGTACTTCTCAATGACTGCAAGAATGCAGACAGAGAGAAAGAGAAATGATTGCTTTTACATCCTATATGGGTGTAAAAGCAATCAGTGTAAAAAAAAAAAAAAAATCTTCATCACCCCCCACAAGTAGTACAGTGTCACCATGGTGACAATGTACTGCTAGGGTGACAGTATGTAAAAAAAAAAAAAAAAATAATAATAATATAATAAAAATAAAATAAAAATGTAAAAAGAAAATGTTTAAAAATTATAATTTTTGGTTATAAACTAATTTGGATTTTTTTTTTTTGTACTAAAAAAATAACGAAATAAATTTTGGCCAAGATTTATGATGAAATATTATTTATTTGCAAAATTTTATTAAAAAAAACACTTTTTTTCAAAATTTTTGGACATTTTCATTTACATAGTAAAAAAAATAAAAATCACAGTGGTGAATAAATACCACCAAAATAAAGCTTTATCTGTCTCAAAAAAATGGTAAAAAATTCATACGGGTACAGTATTGCATGACCGCGCAATTGTCATTCAAAGTGTGATAGCGCTAAAAGCTGAAAATTGCCCTGGACAGGAAGGGGGTGAAAGTGTCCGGACAGGAAGTGGTTAAGTGCATGGGATTTTCTTTTCTTGTTGTCGTTGGTGTAGCTAACTACTAGATGACCATGGTCATCATGGACCATGGAAATAAACCTTTTCTATATTCAATCTTTATTAAAGTGTCATAATGGAACAAGTACTGCCAGTGCAGCCCCACATCAAGATTCAAACCTGCCCATTTCAAGCTTCAACACATCCAATACTAGTTTTTTTCAAGCCAAAAATGTACTAAACATGTTTGCTGATGATAAAGATTGTAAGCTCTAACGAGCCGGGCCCTCTGATTCCTCTTGTACCAAATTGTATTCTAACTGTAATGTCTGCCTTCATTTTGTAAAGCGCCGTGCAAACTGTTGGCTCTATATAAATCCTGTATAATAATAATAATAATTATGTGACTAAACTGACTGCGTCAGACTAAGAAGTGTTAACCGTATGCTAGCACTTGTAAGGTTGGGATAACTTCAGCACGCGTTGGTTTCAGCACCATGGAGAGCGGACCTTGGGACTGGGAATGCTGGATATCTGTGCCGGTTTTGTGGATCTCAGACAGGCACAAGGTATACAATCTGCTCCTTCACAGCCCCGGTATGCTGAACGGTTAATAACACCGACTTATTTAACTAATTATGCTTTAGGAGGTCACACAGCCCGCCCTTTTCACAGTGCAATGTTTTCATACCATATCAGCAGGCATGACTCTAATTTCCCAGAATGATGTACTGAGGGGTCAAGGCCTGCAGATTTATGGGATTAAGAGTAAAAATTTACTAAGGTTCAGAGATAGATGAATCAGCTTTTACTGCATTACATAGAGAAATGTAAAACACAATGTGGTTTTTATAGTGAAGGTGATAAATGGTTTATAGTAGAAAGTTACCCTCTTATCATTGGCTGCAGAAAGCCATAATAACATTCTCTAGATAACCGAGGACAGCGGATGCCTATTTCAAAGTAAAAACCGCTTATTAGGAGGCATTTTTCTATTATATTTCACAGCTTCACAGACGAAGTTTAATCTAATAGGGGCTGAAGAGCACAGTCCATTCCACTGACACCGACCTCACAGAACAAAGCGATTCCTGGTTTTAGATCCACCAAGCTGTATCATTCCCATTTGTAAACTTACCAGGTTTGATTTACAAATGGCAAATAGGCTGTTCACCAGTTAATTTTTATCTGTGCAAGGGAATTTTTGCTTAGTTTAACATGGAAGCACAACTTAATTGTTCCTTATGATTAATTGGTAGCCCAGTCCAGCCTTGTGTAGGTCTACAATCTTGTCCCTGACATCCTTGGACAGCTCTTTGGTCTTTGCCATGGTGGAGAGTTTGGAATCTGATGGTTTGATTGCTCCTGTGGACAGGTGTCTTTTATACAGGTAACAAAATGAGATTTGCAGCACTCCCTTTAAGAGACTGCTTCTAATCGCAGCTTGTTACCTGTATGAAAGACACCTGGGAGCCAGAAATCCTGCTGAATGATAGGGGATCAAATACTTGTTTCCCTCATGAACATGCAGATCAGTCATCATTTGTTAGACACATTTCTGTGTGAGGGGCGAACATTCAGCATCAGCCGGGGAGTGAATACGCATTTCCTGCACTGTATACTGCGGATTCAGTGTTTATGGAAAGTCACAGATCAGTTTTTCCCTCTAAATGTACCCAAGTAGAAAAGAAAATTCCACCAGTCATAATGTATCTAATTCAACTTCCCACTGATAGTTCTGGGTAGAGCCATTCACTGACAACATGCTGGAAACTTCAGAAAGCAGTCATTTTATTGGTGCAATTAAAGTAGAACTCAGAAAGTTCACCTTCAGCCCACAGATTCATCTGCAGTACATTTTATCTGCCACTAGATGCCCTCAGTCTGATGGGCCAGCATCATTTAACCCACTTCCTCTAAGCCCAGATAATCCCGGACCAGCCCCCAGCCTGTGACTGGACAGTGAAAGGAGAAGCAGCCTAGCGATGAGGTTCATGGGATATTTTGGAGGAACAAATAATTTATCAGGAGTATGCCAATCTCCATGCAAAATATGTTTTTGTAACTAATGTACTTAAAAGCTTTTCAAAGTCTTAGAACCTGTAATGGGTGGTATCTTGCAAGAGATTTTGGTAATAAAATCCTGAATAGCTCAATAAAACTCCTCCCTGGACAGAGTGGAAGAGGTAAAGAGAGAAGAGTGCACAGACTCAAGAAGAGGATAACGATCCAAGCGAACAACGTCAGAACCTCTGGAAGGAATGTTGAAGGCCACTCCAGGGCTGTTAGAGCAGTAGTCTCTAAACTGTGGCCTGTGGGTCAGATGTGGCCCTTTGCTTGCCTTTATCTGGCCCTTGAGGCACTATTTCTCCCACTGATATCAACTATGGGGCACTATTTCTCCCACAAGCACTAACAATGCTCATTCCTTCCCTTGACACCTATGATGGGGCACTATTCCTCCCACTGACAATGATGGGTTAGTGTTCTTCCCACTGACATCAATGATGGGGCACTATTCCTCCCACTGATACCAGTGATGGGGCACTATTCCTCCCACTGACACCAGTGATGGGGCACTATTCCTCCCACTGACACCAACGATGGGGCACTATTCCTCCCACTGATACCAGTGATGGGGCACTATTCCTCCCACTGACACCAATGATGGGGCACTATTCCTCCCACTGATACCAATGATGGGGCACTATTCCTCCCACTGATACCAATGATGGGGCACTATTCCCCCCACTGACACCAATGATGGGACACTATTCCTCCCACTGATACCACTGATGGGGCACTATTCCTCCTACTGATACCAATGATGGGGCACTATTCCCCCCACTGATACCAATGATGGGGCACTATTCCCCCCACTGATACCAATGATGGGGCACTATTCCTCCCACTGATACCAATGATGGGGCACTATTACTCTCACTGACACCAATGATGGAGCACTATTCCTCCCACTGATACCAATGATGGGGCACTATTCCTCCCACTGATACCAATGATGGGGCACTATTCCTCCCACTGACACCAATGATGGGGCACTATTCCTCCCACTGATACCAATGATGGGGCACTATTCCTCCCACTGATACCAATGATGGGGCACTATTCCTCCCACTGATACCAATGATGGGGCACTATTCCTCCCACTGATACCAGTGATGGGACACTATTCCTCCCACTGATACCAATGATGGGACACTATTCCTCCCACTGATACCAATGATGGGACACTATTCCTCCCACTGATACCAATGATGGGGCACTATTCCTCCCACCGATACCAATGATGGGGCACTATTCCTCCCACTGATACCAATGATGGGGCACTATTCCTCCCACTGACACCAATGATGGGGCACTATTCCTCCCACTGACACCAATGATGGGGCACTATTCCCCCCACTGATACCAATGATGGGGCACTATTCCTCCCACTGATACCAATTATGGGGCACTATTCCTCCCACTGATACCAATGATGGGGCACTATTCCTCCCACTGATACCAATGATGGAGCACTATTCCTCCCACTGATACCAATGATGGGGCACTATTCCTCCCACTGAAACCAACAAAGGGGTACTATTCCTCCCTTTGATGCCAACAATTAGTACAATTCCTCCCACCAATAGCACTGATGGGGCAGTATTCCCCCTCCTACTAACCACAGGGCAGGCGCTATGTAATTTTCTTACTCCCACTAAGCACCAAGCCTGAGGCTACTCCCACTGGCCACAGTGCAGCCCCCCTAAAGTCTGAAGGACAGTAATCTGGCTCTTTCTTTTAAAAGTTTGGAGACCCCGGAGTTAGAGGATTGAGAGCTAGAGAGGCCAACAGGATTGCTCCACTTGCACTTAGGATGCCACATATTGTAGTACAACTAAGGCAATATATACACAGCAAGGGTACTTGGGGTAAACACAACCTACTGAGGGGGTAGAAGATTTTGTTGTATGGCCAGAGGTTAGACACTGTTAGGCAGAAGCAAGGACTAGCCAAGAAAAACCTGTGACCTTTGCGAGGAGAGCAGAGGCAGGAAACTGCAATATTCTATAAAGCTAGAAAAGTAGCGGGAGTGTTTGCGCAATAAAGCCATGAGTGATGCAATACTAACTTCTCCAATGCGTTAACCCTTTCAGGGAAAAGCATGAGAAAACAATGATAATGTGCCATGCTCATGTGGACGACTACTAGGAGTGCCACATGCAGAAGCCAGCACACATGTCACATGCCAAGCAATTTTCACCCCACCATGGGCATACTCACACGGGGAGTCAAGATCACAGCATGCCACAGCCCTGAACCTGTAAAGCGCTCTGTGGCCAACAAACCAGTACACTAGGGGTTCATTTACTGAAAGCAAATAGGATGTTGACATTGTAAAATAATTTACCCTTAGCTAAATGAATTTCTGCCGAATCCCATCATCTAGTCATGTTCAAGCAAAAATAAACTGTTTTCTTTATTTTCCTTTCACATGATTGGGTGTCTTTTGCAAAAGTGAATTTTCACCACATTCACTAAGCTAAAGGAAAATTCCCTTGCAAAGTGCAAACTCCCTTGCAAAGTAATCAATCTATTTGCCCTTCGTGATTCAACGTCTTGGTGGCAGGGGAGTGCTACACCCACGGCCCATTGCCAAAAGCTAACTTTACAGGCTAGCCCCATGAACATCGATCCAGCAAATATCGGTGAAGCAGAGTTCAGATATGGCCTCCAAACTGGTGCTGAGGATCAACTAATTCGTATAGCTGCATACTGAGTCCAAGCCAGGGGCGGACTGACAACTCATGGGGCCCCCGGGCAATAGGGGATCATGGGGCCCCTGTGTCCTTGCCCAGACTCAAAAAAGCTTATGAAAAAGGTACCAGGGGCATCTCATGGGGCCCCCTACTGACCCCGGGCCCTCAGGCAGTGCCGAGTTTCCAAATGGTCAGTCCGCCCTGGTCCAAGGTCAGCTGCTTAACAAAGAATCTTGATTGAAGATAAAATTGGCAAATGTTTCTCCAAAGAGGAAAGACATCCATCTTCCTAGGCCACCAGCAAAAACCTGAATCATCATGGGAGTGGGAGGGGTTATACTTGCTTGGCCAGTGGCTTTTTTTTGTTTGCCAGTATCCAATTTCTTTTAAAGGCAGCAGTATAACTCGATGTTCCTGAATTCTACTGATCCTATGTCCCTTAGAAATACCAAATATGGCTCGGTCGCTTGAGGTGAACAAGTTTAAAATTATTACATGTACAGTTGCAAGAATACAAGTAATTCAACAAAACAATGGCTGCAACAGCACAGAATACGCCTTCTGGAGTGGCCCAGTCAGAGTCCTGACCTCAACCCGATTGAAATGCTGTGGTATGACCTTAAGAGAGCGATTCACACCAGACATCCCAACAATGTTGCTACACTGTAACAGTTTTGTGAAGAGGAGTGGTCCAAAATGACTCCAGATCGTTGTGCAGGTCTGATCTGCAACTACAGGAAACGTTTGGTTGAGGTTATTGCTGCCAAAGGAGGGTCAACCAGTTATTAAGTCAAAAGGTTCACATACTTTTTCCTCCCTGCACTGTGAATGTTTACATGTTATGTGCAATTAAACCATGGCAACATCTAATGTTTGTGTAGTATTATGTTCAGCAGACTGTGTTCTTCTATTGTTGTGACTTAGATGACGTTCAGAGCACATTTTATGCCCAATTCATGCAAAACTCCACGGAATTCCAAGGGGTACACATACTTTTTCTTGCAACTGTATTTTTTTTAATTCTTCTGGTGAATTTAACTTGATCCCACCCTCCTGTAATGTCCAGACTGGGAGAGGGAGGGCCAGCACTAAACGTCTATAAGGCATTGTCAAAACAGAAGAGATCAAGGTGATGACATATCATTGGGGTTGATTTGCTTAACCTCCCTGGCGGTATTCCCGAGTGTAGCTCGGGGTAAAATTTCTATACCAAAAGCGGTAACCCTGAGCTACACTCGGGCTTACCTTGCGGCGCTGCATAGGGGGTCCCTGCAGCACTTACCTTGTCCTTCGTTCCCACGATGTGTCCCCTGCAGCGTCCCCGGCCATCTCCTCCGGCCGATGCCGGCATCCGGCTTCTGTGTTCCGGTCCCCGTGACGTCGGGACGTACGGGCGCCACCGGCGGCGGGAAATTTAAAAAATTTAAAAAATGTCATTTTTTTTTTTTCAATTTTAAATAGTAAAACATTGCTGTTTCATCCCATTTCACATACATATTGTCCCTAGTGCTTTGTCCGGCGCCCTGCCTGCATTTTGTCTGTTCTTTCTGCCTGGAAACTTAGAAAAGTCCATGGCGTCCAAAAAGCGTCCCTTTACGTCAAAAGCGGTTTTAGACCGGCTAAAGAACAGCGATAGTAAATCAGAACCACTTGCAGAATTGAGTGATAATGATTTGTGGGGAAATTTTCCTAAAAATTACAGCCTACAATAAAAAACTATTTCCATGCAAAAAAATGGTACCGCTTTCAGCACAAAAAAAATCGGAAGGAATCATACCGCTAGGGAGGTTAAACTGGAGAGTGCAAATTCCGGTGCTAACTTCAGCTCCTTCAATTAAGCTTTTACAAAAAAAAAAAAACCTGGAAGCTGATTGGTTTCTATGCAGAGCTGCACCAGATTTTACCCCCTCCCAGTTTTAGTAATTCAACTCTATTGTGTCTTGTCCAATCAGCATAAGATGGCGGTGTTTACTTCCCCAAGCTGTACTGCCGCTGTAGTGGCAGTTGAGGACCTGACTATGCTGTCAGTCGGGTGTTCAGATCGGAAGAATACAAATAAAGCTGTGCCCAAATATGTATTTTGAACTGTTTACTTTGCTGCTTGCCCGACATCTAAAACAGGAAACCAGATTCTTGTTAAAAATGCCACTAAGCCGAATGTGCCATTTTCTACGGCCCCCTCCTCATCCTAAATGGCACAATATGTTATCTTTCCAGACTGCTGGAAATACTGCAGATTCCTGGACAGCCGCCATGTAAATACAAACACACGGGCCTTAAATCCAGAGATATTCCGCTATTTCCCTGGGGGACAGTAAAGAAAACAGAGTTGTGTATCTTACAATGTTTTCATTGTATATTGAACCACGGAAGGGACTTGTAATCAATATCAGTATTTCTAGATGGCCAGTGCAAGGAATTTTAAACTATTCTCTCTGAACCACCAGACTCTGCAAAAAGAAAGAGGCCTAAATGGAAAGTCTTCTCTGACTAGGAAAGAGCTCGGCTTTAGTCTGAGCGTGGAGTTCATATGATAGTGACCCTCTTCCCCCCCCTGTGTTGAAACATTTTTCGTTTTGTCTTTTATTTGCTGAGGACTAGGGATTTTTATCATTTGCCTACGTTCTCTACAAAACAAAAAAAAAAGAAGAAAAAAACCCCAATAGTTCTAGGATCGTTATTCATCATTATGGTGTTAGTAAACGTTATACTCACTCACTGTGTAACCTAAGGGGTTAATCATCTGATTTGTGTAAAAAAGGCTGTTTGATCTTGTCTTCTCTGATCCTCCTCTTCTTCCACTGTCCTTAAACCATCTACTGGCAGCACAGAGTTCTAGGAATCACTCTGCACATGCTCAGTTTGGTGTGTATTGCTAGAGAGGTTTTTTTCTTCTTTGGGAGGGTGCATGTGATCAGCACAGAGCCACCGACACTGTCCAGACAGAGGCTCAGGGGTCCTGCAGCCTCATGAGACAATCAGGGGAGAATGAAAACTCCTACAAGCTTTAACCAGTGCTCTTCTGGACACTGAAAGAAGTCACAAGACTGCTATAAGCTGCTGATTAAAAAAAAAAAAGGTATTTAGCAGTTTATATTTGCTAAAATGACTTCATTTCCATGTCCAGTGTACTGTGGGAGACTGGATATAATGAATGCAGAGTCCATGGAGAGCAGATATAGTGAATGCAGGGTCCGGGGAGACCAGATATAGTTTATGCAGGGTCCAGGGAGACCGGAAATAGTGAATGTGAGGTCCGGGGAGAGCAAATACAGTGAATGCAGGGTCCAGGGAAAGCGGATATAGTGAATGCGGGGTCCGGGGATACCAGATATAGTGAATGCAGGGTCCGGGGAGACCAGATATAGTGAATGCGGGGTCCAGGGAAAGAGGATATAGTGAATGCGGGTCCGGGGATACCAGATATAGTGAATGCGGGGTCCGGGGAGACCAGATATAGTGAATGCGGGGTCCGGGGAGACCAGATATAGTGAATGCGGGGTCCGGGGAGAGCGGATATAGTGAATGCAGGGTCCGGGGAGAGCAGATATAGGGAATGCAGGGTCTGGGGAGAGCAGATATAGGGAATGCAGGGTCCAGGGAAAGCGGATATAGTAAGTGCGGGGTCCGGGGATACCAGATATAGTGAATGCGGGGTCCGGAGAGATCGGATATAGTGAATGCGGGGTCCGGGGAGACCAGATATAGTGAATGCAGGGTCCGGAGAGATCGGATATAGTGAATGCGGGGTCCGGGGAGACCAGATATAGTGAATGCAGGGTCCGGGGAGACCGGATATAGTGAATTCAGGGTCCGGGCAGACCAGATATAGTGAATGTGGGGTCCTGGGGAGACCGGATATAGTGAATGCGGGGTCCGGGGAGATTTGATATAGTGAATTCAGGGTCTGGGCAGACCAGATATAGTGAATGCGGGGTCCGGGGAGACCGGATATAGTGAATGCAGGGTCCGGGGAGATCGGATATAGTGAATGCGGGGCCTGGGGAGATTTGATATAGTGAATTCAGGGTCCGGGCAGACCAGATATAGTGAATGCGGGGTCCGGGGAGAGCGGATATAGTGAATGCAGGGTCCTGGGGAGACCAGATACAGTGAATGCGGGGTCCGGGGAGAGCAGATACAGTGAATGCAGGGTCCGGGGTTTAGCACTTTAACTTTATTTTGATGGCCTGTAGGAGCTTTTAAAGAGGCGCCTATGGAAAATATAGGGTAGCAAAGTTTGTTGCCATATCACAGCCAAAGCACAAGTTTAAGCCCTGACATGTGGGGTATCTGTGTACTCGGCACAACCTCATGTTTTATATTTTCCCAAAAATAGCATTTCATTGCATTTGTGTTCCCCTAAAATTTAAAACCATTTAGCCACTGTTTGATCAGAATATGATTGTATTTGTGTACAAAGTATCTCAGTGATGGCCATCAATGCAAAACGATCAATAATCGTCCACCCTGGATGACTAACTCAGTATCGTCTCTGATCTAAATTGAGTCTCAATTGATAGGAAGGGAAGTTATAGCTATTCAATTTTCTGAAGATTCGATACTTGTGTATAAAATACATTATCAGAGTGTCTATGGTCCGCATTAGACCAAGAATATTTACAGACCATGTAGAGAGTTGCCTGTTTGCAATGCATTGATTTCATTGGCTCTCAAAAATACCAGTCAAACTATGATTGGCTGATTTAGTTTAGTGCACAATTTGTTATTTCTACTCCCCCGCAGTATAGGGAGAACATGAAATGGGGGCAGCACAATGGCTAGGTGGTGCTGCTAGGCATCTCCGCCTAGTAGCACTAGGTTGGTTCAAATCCCAACTATGGCACTACCTGCCTGAAGTTTGAATGTTCTCCCTGTGCCTGTGTGGGTTTCCTTCGTGTACTCTGGTTTCTTCCCACACTCCAAAGACATGCTGGGAGGTGAATTGGCTCCTGTCTAAATTGTCCCTAGTATGGCTGGCCATACATTATACAATTAGCTGCAGATTTTCTTCCCAATTTCCTTTAGATTTACCTTCAACTATGTAGTGCAAGGGCCTGCCTAATTGGATACAACTGAAAGTGTTGTTTAGGTTTGTCCTCCTATTATATGGTTTTTGGTAAATCTAAACCAAAAATCTGCAGATAATTGTATAATGTATGGCCAGCCTTAGTGTATGTATGAATGTGAGTTAGGGACCTTAGATTGTACGCCCCTTGGGGGTTAGGGACCTTAGATTGTACGCTCCTCGGGGGCGGGGACTGATGTGAATGCACAATATATGATAAAAGCGCTGTGTAAATTGATGGCGCTATATAAGTACCTGAAATAAATAAGTACTGTAAGTGCAAACAGCCTTGTCCACGATACAGTCGTACAGAATAGACCTCACCTGTATTGTGATTATCATGACATTGAGATGCTTCCTTTTAGGCCTCGTCTGAGCCACATTTTTACTACCCTTCAACTGCTCCCCCTTATGCTGCAAAGACAGAAGAAGAGGAAGTACATATGCCGCAGTCATAATGCTTTTTGCATGGCATAACCTAACATCACTGTTGTGTTCAACAGCCAGGACTGCATGCTGAACGTTACCAGGGGAGAGGGGTGGCCCTGTCAGGTAGGCTGTATGGGGGGCCCCATGATTCCTGTGTGTGTGCGCATATCTCCTCCAGTGGAATACAGTCACTCACATTTTAATTGATTCCTAATATATGCATTTTGTAAAGCGCTGCGCAAACTGTTATTAATCCTGTATAAAAATAATAATAATATACCTACTCTCTAGCTCCCTTATCTCCTCCTCCCATGCTTGTCTCCAAGACTTCTCCAGGGCGTCACCCATCCTCTGGAACTCCCTACCCCAATCTATCAGACTATCACCTACTCTACTTACCTTTAGGAGATCATTGAAAACCGATCTCCTCAGGGAAGCCTATCCCGCCCTCTGCTAATACTGGAATACTGGACCCAGTTAACCTCCCATTCTCATCTCCAGGACTTCTCCAGAGCTTCCCCCATCCTCTGGAACGCTCTACCCCAATCTATCAGACTATCGCCTACTCTGCCCACTTTTAGGCGATCTCTGAAAACTTATCTCTTCATGGAAGCCTATCCTGCCCTCAGCTAATACTGGAATCTTCTACTCTTCCAACCACTCCATCCCCCACAGTTTGACCTGTTGTACCACTCACCCCTCCCTCCTAGATTGTAAGCTCCCAGGATCAGGGCCCTCAATTCCCTCTTGTACTGAACTGTATTGTTACTGTATTGTCTCCCACTATAATGTAAAGCGCTGAGCAAACCGTTGGCGCCATAAATCCTGTATAAAAATAATAATCATATGCCAAAGCAATGGCTTTCCTCTAATTGGCTGTAAGAAATTTAAGCCAAATCCCCCCCCCAAAATGTTGGCCCCTTTATAATCCATGTAAATGAAGGCGCTTATTACCCGGCACAACTGTTATTGGAAGGATCAGACGCTATAAGCTCAGGAACAGAAGTATCACCAAACATTCTCCAATCTCCTCCAATATTCCCGCCTGGTAACCCCTATCCCTTCCCCTGTAATACGACAGTAAGAAATACAAACAAACACAGACCAAATTAATAGGCGTCCTTCTTCCCTCTTCCAGCATGTGTGTTATCTTTATTTCTATTTATTTTTCTTCCTACAAATTGATTTTCGTTTTGGTGTTCCAATTACAGGCTACCCTCAGAAAAAAAAAATGTAATCCTAACTCAAAGAAAATAGTCATTCATTTCGCTGGCCCAGAGACAAAGCCGTGCCTATTGCTGCCGCAGCGTTCGATACCGGAGGCACAGATGCCGACCTTCAAACGACTTTCAAACAGTCTCCTCTGCTCTGAACAGCGGGTGATTAATAGCGGCAAGGAGAAGTTCTGCTGCCTGGTGCTGGAAGGGGTTAACAGGCCAGGTAACGGAATCGAATGAAGATAAAGACTGGCAGCTTATCCATTCACCAAATCAAAGGGAATGATTTATAAATAAAAAACGCTGTATATAAAGTACTTTCCGGGGCCTGCTTCTTCTTTCACCCATGCTGTGGCCGTGCATTGATTTTCCCATTATCTGACCACAGAAATTCCGTTTCCTTTGGCAAGAGGCAGTCAGCGCAGAGAAAACAAGAGGCCAATGGTTTTAATAAATGGATATATCAGACAAGAACACAGTAAAGTATTATTATGTGCCTCGTAACACTGTAATCATAAACCCCGGCCTTTGTCTGAATCCATGAATAGCGGCCATGAAGCTTTCCGAAACTTTGCATCGCCTGTACAGATTGGATATTTGATAGGTATACAAACAACAGCAGCTAATTTTACTACTACTCTCTACTGTCTTTAATAATAGAACAACTTTCTACATTACAGGCCATCGAAACTACATCAGTATAGTTATTTAGAAAAAGGGGCGCGTATGCCGGGCTGTTGTGACTCCGTGAACAAATAAAAATAAGCTGCTTACAGGAATAAATGAAAGAGAAAGCAATCAAAGGTGCGCGCACCCTCAGCAGCTGCTAGTGCCTCCAATGCTGGGCCTAAGGCAGTGTTTCTCAACTCCAGTCCTCATGGACCCCCAACAGGTCATGTTTTCAGGATTTCCCTCAGATGAAACAGCTGTGGTAATTACTAAGGCAGTGAAACTGATCAAATCACCTGTGCAAAATAATGGAAATCCTGAAAACATGACCTGTTGGGGGTCCATGAGGACTGGAGTTGAGAAACACTGGCCTAAGGCAAGTGCAGTCTGCTTTCTCCACTTTCTCTGCAGAGGGTGAGGAAGGCAAGAGGACACCCCGGACAACTCTCTAAGAAGGAGAACCCTTCGCTTTAAAGAGATTTTCTCTCACTTCCTGTTGCAACTCCAGGACAGAAAGCAAATTATCATCATTATTATTATACTGGACTTACCGTATTTTACACTCCAAAAGACGCACCTAGGTTTAAGAGGAGGAAAACAAGACAAAAAATATTCTGAACCAATGGACTGCAGACATAGTACAGGAAATGACCGAAGACTGCGGATATACTACAGGAGATGACCAGAGACTGCAGACATAGTACAGTAGATGACCAGAGACTGCAGACATGGTACAGGAGATGACCAGAGACTGCAGACATAGTACAGTAGATGACCAGAGACTGCAGACATAGTACAGGAGATGACCAGAGACTGCAGACATAGTACAGGAGATGACCAGAGACTGCAGACATAGTACAGGAGATGACCAGAGACTGCAGACATAGTACAGGAGATGACCAGAGACTGCAGACATAGTACAGGAGATGGTCAGAGACTGCAGACATAGTACAGGAGATGACCGGACACTGTAGACACAGTACAGGAGATGACCAGAGACTGCGGACATAGTACAGGAGATGACCAGAGACTGCAGACATAGTACAGGAGATGACCAGAGACTGCAGACATAGTACAGGAGATGGTCAGAGACTGCAGACATAGTACAGGAGATGGTCAGAGACTGCAGACATAGTACAGGAGATGACCAGAGACTGCGGACATGGTACAGGAGATGACCAGAGACTGCAGACATGGTACAGGAGATGACCAGAGACTGCAGACATGGTACAGGAGATGACCAGAGACTGCGGACATAGTACAGGAGATGACCAGAGACTGCGGACATAGTACAGGAGATGACCAGAGACTGCAGACATAGTACAGGAGATGACCAGAGACTGCAGACATAGTACAGGAGATGACCAGAGACTGCAGACATAGTACAGGAGATGACCAGAGACTGCAGACATAGTACAGGAGATGACCAGAGACTGCAGACATAGTACAGGATATGGTCAGAGACTGCAGACATAGTACAGGAGATGACCGGACACTGTAGACACAGTACAGGAGATGACCAGAGACTGCGGACATAGTACAGTAGATGACCAGAGACTGCGGACATAGTACAGGAGATGACCAGAGACTGCAGACATAGTACAGGAGATGACCAGAGACTGCAGACATAGTACAGGAGATGGTCAGAGACTGCAGACATAGTACAGGAGATGGTCAGAGACTGCAGACATAGTACAGGAGATGACCAGAGACTGCGGACATGGTACAGGAGATGACCAGAGACTGCAGACATGGTACAGGAGATGACCAGAGACTGCAGACATGGTACAGGAGATGACCAGAGACTGCGGACATAGTACAGGAGATGACCAGAGACTGCGGACACAGTACAGCAGATGGTCAGAGACTGCAGACATAGTACAGGAGATGACCAGAGACTGCGGACACAGTACAGGAGATGGTCAGAGACTGCGGACATAGTACAGGAGATGACCAGAGACTGCATACATAGTACTAGAGATGACCAGAGACTGCGGACATAGTACAGGAGATGACCAGAGACTGCATACATAGTACTAGAGATGACCAGAGACTGCGGACATAGTACAGGAGATGACCAGAGACTGCATACATAGTACTAGAGATGACCAGAGACTGCAGACATAGTACAGGAGATGACCAGAGACTGCAGACATAGTACTAGAGATGACCAGAGACTGCAGACATAGCACAGGAGATGGTCAGAGACTGCGGACATAGTACAGGAGATGACCAGAGACTGCATACATAGTACTACAGATGACCAGAGACTGCAGACATACTACAGGAGATGACCAGAGACTGCATACATAGTACTAGAGATGACCAGAGACTGCAGACATAGCACAGGAGATGGTCAGAGACTGCAGACATAGTACAGGATATGCCCAGAGACTGCAGACACAGTACAGGAGATGACCAGAGACTGTGGATGTACTACAGGCAGGGGCGAACTGACCATTCGGAAAATCGGGCCCTGCCCGAGGGCCCGGGGTCAGTAGGGGGCCCCATGAGATGCCCCTGGTGCATTTTTCATAGGCTTTTTTAAATTTGGGCAAGGACACAGGGGCCCCATGATCCCCTATTGCCCGGGGGCCCCATGAGTTGTCAGTCCGCCCCTGACTACAGGAGATGACCAGAGACTGCAGACATAGTACAGGATATGGTCAGAGACTGCAGACATAGTACAGGAGATGACCAGAGACTGCAGACATAGTACAGGAGATGACCAGAGACTGCGGACATAGCAAAGGAGATGACCAGAGACTGCGGACATAGTACAGGAGATGACCAGAGACTGCGGACATAGCACAGGAGATGACCAGAGACTGCGGACATAGCACAGGAGATGACCAGAGACTGCGGACATAGTACAGGAGATGACCAGAGACTGCGGACATAGCACAGGAGATGACCAGAGATTGCGGACATAGCACAGGAGATGACCAGAGACTGCGGACATAGTACAGGAGATGACCAGAGACTGCGGACATAGTACAGGAGATGACCAAAGGCTGCAGACGTAGTACAGGAGATGACCAGAGACTGCAGACGTAGTAAAGGAGATGACCAGAGACTGTGGACATAATACAGGAGATGACCAGAGACTGCGGACATAATACAGGAGATGACCAGAGACTGTGGACATAATACAGGAGATGACCAGAGACTGCGGACATAATACAGGAGATGACCAGAGACTGCGGACATGGTACAGGAGATGAACAGAGACTGCGGACATAGTACAGGAGATGACCAGAGACTGCGGACATAGTACAGGAGATGACCAGAGACTGTGGACATAGTACAGGAGATGACCAGAGACTGCAGACGTAGTACAGGAGATGACCAGAGACTGCATACAGTTGCAAGAAAAAGTATGTGAACGCCTTGGGATTACGTGGAGTTTTGCATGAATTGGGCATAAAATGTGCTCTGAACGTCATCTAAGTCACAACAATAGAAGAACACAGTCTGCTGAACATAATACTACACAAACATTAGATGTTGCCATGGTTTAATTGCACATAACATGTAAACATTCACAGTGCAGGGAGGAAAAAGTATGTGAGGCCCTAGCTTAATGACTTCTTCCAGAGCTAATTGGAGCGAGAAGTGAGCCAACCTTGATTCCAATCAGTGTGATAATATTGGATGTGTTGCTGACAGCTGTCCTGCCCTTAAAAAACACACACCTGTTTTGGGTTTACTGGTTTCAAGAAGCACTGTCTGATGTGAACCATGCCTCGCAGAAAAGAGCTCTCAGAAGACCTACAATCAAGAATTGTTGACTTGCATGAAGCTGGAAAGGGTTACAAAAGTATCTCCAAAAGCCTTGATGTTCATGTGTCCACGGTAAGACAGACTGTCTACAAATGGAGAAAGTTTAGCACTGTTGCTACTCTCCCTAGGCATGGTCGTCCTGTAAAAATGACTGCAAGAGCACAGCGCAGAATGCTGCATGAGGTAAAGAAGAATCCCAGAGTGTCAGCTAAAGACCTACAGAACTCTCTGGCACATGCTAACATTTTTTTGACACATCTACAAGAAGGAAAACATTAAACAAGAATGGAGTACATGGGAGGACACCACGGAGGAAGCCATTGCTGTCCAAAAAGAATATTGCAGCACGTTTGAAGTTTGCAAAAGAGCACCTGGATGTTCCACATTACTACTGGCAAAATATACTGTGGACAGATGGAACCAAGATTGAGTTGTTTGGGAAGAACACACAACACTATGTGTAGAGAAAAAAAGGCACAGCACACCAACATCAAAACCTCATCCCCACTGTAAAACATGGCGGAGGGAGCATCATGGTTTGGGGCTGCTTTGCTGCCTCAGGGCCTGGATGGATTGTTGTCATTGATGGGAAAATGAACTCCAGAGTTTATCAAGACATTTTGCAGGAAAACGTACGACCATCTGTCCGCCAACTGAAGCTCCGCAGAGGATGGGTGATGCAACAGGCCAATGACCCAAAGCATACAAGTAATTCAACAAAACAATGGCTGCAACAGCACAGAATACACCTTCTTGAGTGGCCCAGTCAGACTCCTGACCTCAACCCAATTGAAATGCTGTGGCATGACCTTAAGAGAGCGATTCACACCAGACATCCCAAGAATATTGCTACACTGAAACAGTTTTGTGAAGAGGAGTGGTCCAAAGTTACTCCAGATCGTTGTGCAGGTCTGATCTGCAACTACAGGAAACGTTTGGTTCAGGTTATTACTGCCAAAGGAGGGTCAACCAGTTATTAATTCCAAAGGTTCACATACTTTTTCCTCCCTGCACTGTGAATGTTTACATGTTATGTGCAATTAAACCATGGCAACATCTAATGTTTGTGTAGTATTATGTTCAGCAGACTGTGTTCTTCTATTGTTGTGACTTAGATGACGTTCAGAGCACATTTTATGCCCAATTCATGCAAAACTCCACGTAATCCCAAGGGGTTCACATACTTTTTCTTGCAACTGTACATAGTACTACAGATGACCAGAGACTGCAGACATACTACAGGAGATGACCAGAGACTGCATACATAGTACTAGAGATGACCAGAGACTGCAGACATAGCACAGGAGATGGTCAGAGACTGCAGACATAGTACAGGAGATGACCAGAGACTGCAGACATAGTACAGGATATGCCCAGAGACTGCAGACACAGTACAGGAGATGACCAGAGACTGTGGATGTACTACAGGCAGGGGCGAACTGACCATTCGGAAAATCGGGCCCTGCCCGAGGGCCCGGGGTCAGTAGGGGGCCCCATGAGATGCCCCTGGTGCATTTTTCATAGGGTTTTTTGAGTTTGGGCAAGGACACAGGGGCCCCATGATCCCCTATTGCCGGGGGGCCCCATGAGTTGTCAGTCCGCCCCTGACTACAGGAGATGACCAGAGACTGCAGACATAGTACAGGAGATGGTCAGAGACTGCAGACATAGTACAGGAGATGACCAGAGACTGCAGACATAGTACAGGAGATGACCAGAGACTGCGGACATAGCACAGGAGATGACCAGAGACTGCGGACATAGCACAGGAGATGACCAGAGACTGCGGACATAGCACAGGAGATGACCAGAGACTGCGGACATAGCACAGGAGATGACCAGAGACTGCGGACATAGTACAGGAGATGACCAGAGATTGCGGACATAGCACAGGAGATGACCAGAGATTGCGGACATAGCACAGGAGATGACCAGAGACTGCGGACATAGTACAGGAGATGACCAGAGACTGCGGACATAGTACAGGAGATGACCAAAGGCTGCAGACGTAGTACAGGAGATGACCAGAGACTGCAGACGTAGTAAAGGAGATGACCAGAGATTGCGGAAGTAATACAAGAGATGACCAGAGACTGTGGACATAATACAGGAGATGACCAGAGACTGCGGACATAATACAGGAGATGACCAGAGACTGCGGACATGGTACAGGAGATGAACAGAGACTGCGGACATAGTACAGGAGATGACCAGAGACTGCGGACATAGTACAGGAGATGACCAGAGACTGCGGACGTAGTACAGGAGATGACCAGAGACTGCAGACATAGTACAGGAGATGACCAGAGACTGCAGACTTAGTACAGGAGATGATCAGAGACTGCATACATAGTACAGGAGATGACCAAAGACTGCAGACATAGTACAGAAGATTACCAGAGACTGCAGACGTAGTACAGGAGATGACCAGAGACTGCGGACGTAGTACAGGAGATGACCAGAGACTGCAGACATAGTACAGGAGATGACCAGAGACTGCAGACTTAGTACAGGAGATGATCAGAGACTGCAGACATAGTACAGGAGATGACCAGAGACTGCAGACTTAGTACAGGAGATGACCAGAGACTGCAGACATAGTACAGGAGATGACCAGAGACTGCAGACTTAGTACAGGAGATGACCAGAGACTGCAGACTTAGTACAGGAGATGATCAGAGACTGCATACATAGTACAGGAGATGACCAAAGACTGCAGACATAGTACAGAAGATTACCAGAGACTGCAGACGTAGTACAGGAGATGACCAGAGACTGCGGACATAGTACAGGAGATGACCAGAGACTGCAGACATAGTACAGGAGATGACCAGAGACTGCAGACACAGTACAGGAGATGACCAGAGACTGCGGACATAGTACAGGAGAGGACCAGAGACTGCGGACCTTTGAGGAGCTTGGAGCGGGTATCCGTATTTTACAGATACCTGCTCCCACTTCTGCTCCAACTGCCTAGGCGATCGGAAGCGGAAGTTGTCGTCCCCCCCCCCCCCCCGGGACACATGAAGACTACGGGGTCATTCACAAAGCGTAGCGCTTCTCACGCATGCGCAGTAGGCACCCAGCTGTGAAGCCGCAAGCTGCCACAGCCGGGTGCCCACACTAAAGATGCTGGCAAAAGGTACGCTTTCTGTCTCAATGACCTGTCTAGGGGTGTCTTTTTGATGCTTTATTCCAAATTGAAGTTGGATAGAGTGCAGGGAGTTGTGGGATAATCCAGTAACACTGGACTGCAATCGAAAGGACACTCCTCACTTTGTCAAAGCTGCTTAGTTCCGTCTCTCAAGTAGCAGCTAAGGGAATGAGTAGCACTGAGACAACATGTGAACTGCCCAATTTAAGCAAGCTGTGGCACTGATGCACATGTATAGTAGCAGCAGTCACCAGGACCCTACACTTCGGTCTGTACTTACTTGGATGCCTCCTTCCAATATCAGATAGACATTTCTCCTGTGAACTCTCCAGATCAGATCCTCAGTGAAATCCCCTAATCAGTTCCAGAAATTTTCAGAAAGACCTCGACCTCAACGCGTAGGGCAGCAACCCTTCAGGCTGGGAACTTCTCCTCCTGGACAAAAACAGGGCAGCTCCAGACCCAAACCTATTTCTGTACTTCCCAGCCACCTACTGGTCACCCACCCTAGTGATTGGCTGAGGCAACATAAATATTCAGGCTGCTGATTTGCCTTACCAGCCCACTACATTGTGGAATCCTTCAGAAGACCGGGGAAAACAATCAAACCTGTAACCAGTGAAGTCCAGAACAGCCCACGGCAATCCAAAATCTGCTCCTCAGATTACATGGGAGCCAAAAGAACTATAATTACCTAACCAGCCTAGCATCCTATCTACGAGGGTTCTACATCTACTCAATCCAAAACTATCTACTGTCAAGGTCCTACCTTTTCCCAGAGGTTATGTTACTCCATGTGCTAGCATCCATCTTGGATTTCTGCTGAGCATGGTGGGAAGCTTTTATGCCTTCAGGTCTCTGAGGTCCATCCCCCAGAGGGGTGTGGCTGAGTACATATAAGCCTGTGATCCGCACATGCTCTTTGCACTTGTGTCTTTGTCTTGCTACAGCTCTGTGTATATGCTCGTGACTCTTCTGGTATTCTGACTCGGCTTGTGACCTAGACCATTCTCTGCGGTTTCCTTCGATCTGACCTTCCGTTGCTGAACCCGGCCCGTGACCTGGGATTCTCTGTCTACTGTTCTGTACTGTTTTGTCCCGTTGTTGTCGACCCGGCTTGCCTGACTACGCTATTGTCATTCTCACCAGCTACACGCCATTGGCGGCGGCCATTACCGCAGCCGGGGTGTCTTGGGGGGCCGCGACCTGGTTCCTGGCTGCGTCAAGTCCATCCCCACCATCAGGGGCCCTGGTGAAGGGCAGCCTGGGACTTAGACTCCGCGCCCTGAGGGACTTCGGTCTGTTGGTGGTGGTTGTCGTCAGCCAGTGCGTTACCCTGCCACTAGGCCTACCTGTCTGTTCCACAGCCCTGCCCTGACATTTACACAATCCAAAAGGGCATGGCTTCATCTACACAAACCTAAGCAATTCAAAGGTTACCTTTCGTGGAAGTCACATTTCAAATGATCACTAGATTCAGATATACGGGCAGATGACAGTATATCAATCCTACACTTTTCATGTAAAAGTTGAAGTCGGTCTGATCCCTGTTGCCTTTTTATTGTTATTCCAATGTAACCGGAGCCTCACTGACCAATTAGAAGCAGGGGCGGAGTGAGCATTTGGAAACTCGGGCCCGGGGTTAGTAGGGGGCCCCATGAGATGCCCCTGGTACCTTTTTCATAGGCTTTATTGAATTTGGGCAAGGACACAGGGGCCCCATGATCCCCTATTGCCCGGGGGCCCCATGAGTTGTCAGTCCGCCCTTGATTAGAAGTAAAGATTTTCAGACAAGGAAAGGTCAAGATTGCACAGTTGCCTGAAGCTTTAGGTCTTTGACAAGCATTTTTCATAACCCCGAAGACAACCTCTGTTTTTCCTCATGTGCTGAGTCTGAATTGCACACTTGGTGACAGGCTCGCTTTAATGTCACAAATATAACCTGTGTTGTGTAAAAGTTTCTTCCTTCCACTGCATCCCACCCCACGCTACTCTGATCTATGCCTCCCCTTTGAATCACCCCATTTAACTATCAGATTGTCCATTACCCACGGTTAAATTGCCATTCATGGCAATGTATCACAATTACATTTCTCTTTACAGGATGGGAAATGTCGTCCTGGCATAATGTTTGTCAGTCTCTCTTCTATAATTTCATATCAACAATAATTGAACTCCAGAATTTCACCTAGGCCAAGCAATCTTGTCATTTCATTTAGGGTTTTCATTATCTTTCTGTGAAAAGAAAAATGCAGTCTTGTTCGGACAGCTTAAGTAATTCTCGAGCGAAAAAAACCGTGCATTGTGATTACTACAAAAGGATTCCGTTTTTATCCATTAGGCTTTTCAATTATGCCTTGATGTTTTCACTACAAAGAACAAATGAGAGGAGCACAGGACGAACAAAAGAAGGTAATATATTATCTGTGGTCATATGTCAGTATTGACAAAAATAAAAATGAAATTCAAAAATAAATGCAGGTGAAAATGAAGGTTATATTACTAATGCTTCACTACATAAAAACACAGACATTGACAGCACCGGAGCACTTCCTGGCCCATGTAGTCAGGCCATAATACAGGTCTCAAATGAGAATGAGGAGACTCTTATCCAGGGCCATCTAAAAATCCAGCCACTCGCAATCTACAGTAACGTCGATCCACAAGAAGACGAAAACGATCTCGTCAGGTCAATTGAGCCTAATTTCACCCAGTCTAGGAAATCAACACTTCCTGACCAGCAAAGCTGGAGCAAAACATTCTCAGGAGTATTATTGGAGGAGAGCCCAGTACAAAAGTTCATATCACTTACAGGTCTATTTGAAATATTAATTGGTTATGGAGATTGTAAAGCTTTAAATGTGTCTTCATTGAAATAATAATCATATCATGGGGCAGCACAGGGGCTAAATGGTTAGCACTTCTGCCTGGCATTACTTGGGTCGTTGGTTCAAATCCCAACCATGGCACCACCTCCCTGGAGTTTGCATGTTCTCCCTGTGCCTGCGTGGGTTTCCCCTGGGTACTCCATTTCCTCCCACACTCCATAGGCTCCTGTCTATATTGTCCCTAGTATGTGTATGTATGAATGTGAGTTAGGGACCATGGGTACCCAGAGTTGTTTTTTACTTTGAGGGAGCGAGGGCCTTAAATTGCTAGATATGCAATAAACTGTACAGGGAGCCATACCAGCTCGGCAATCCAATGTAGTATCTTAATTTGGCTTATATACAGCCTATTATTATTTAGAGCTGAACTCCAGGGAGATATAAAAGACACAGATTAATGCAGCTCTGCAATCATGGCAGCATGACTAAATGGTTAGCACTTCTGCTTGACAGTACTAGTCCTTGCTTCAAATCCCAACCACGGCACCACCTGCCTGGAGTTTGCATGTTCTCCCTGTGCCTGTGTGGGTTTCCTCCGGGTACTCTGGTTTCCTCCCACATGCCTAAGACATGCTGTAGGTGAATTGGCTCCTGTCTATATTGTCCCTAGTATGTGTATGTATGAATGTAAGTTAAAGACCTTAGATTGTATGCTGTATGAGGGTTAGGGACTGATGTGGGTGCACAATATATGTGTAAAGCGCTGTGTGTGACGGCGCTATATAAGTACCTGAAATAAATACTTACATGATCTGTCCAATGGTGTTAGCCAAATGTTGGGGAACCATGAGCACTGCATTAATAGTCTATAGTTAGGTTTCCTGATTGTGGTATTAATGGAACAATGCCCAGTGGTTTGCCATATTTGACTCCAGTGCTCTTTATCCAGGCCCTCCCCCGGGTCACCTACGCATTTAGGCCATATACAAGTGTTTGCACGGTGCTTGCCATTCCAAAATGGAAGCATACATGGTCTTGATAACACCCTTCGCCGTAGGGTCCTTCATACGAGTATTTTCAAGTGGGGTAAGAGTTTGAAGGGAGGAAAATGACATAATAGTTCCCTGGTCTCCTCCTCCCATGCCCGCCTCCAGGACTTCTCCAGGGTGTCACCCATCCTCTGGAACTCCCTGCCTCAACCCATCAGACTATCACCTACTCTCCTCTCCTTTAGGCGCACCCTGAAAACCCATCTCTTCAGGGAAGCCTACCCCATCCCCTGCTAACTTGCCAACCTCCTCCACTCTTTCTACCACTCCATCCCCCACAGCTATCTCCTCCTGTGCCACCATTCCCCTCCCTCCTAGATTGTAAGCTCCAAAGAGCAGGGCCCTCGATCCCCTCATGTTTTGCATTGTATTGGTATTGTTCTGTCACATGTTCTGTCCCCCTTTGTAATGTACAGCGCTGAGCGAACTATTGGCGCTTTATAAATACTGTATAATAATAATAATAATAATAATCACTTTGGCGACAAGGTTTTCAATTTGGAGATGTCTGAAGATTTCTTGTAGGCGTCTGATGCCAATTTTTTATACATGGAAAACTAAGAACATCCAATAAGGTTAGAAATTCTGTACGTCTTTGGAGAGACCCACCACTTAAATCTAGTTGGTTCCAAGCACCCTGGGATAAACACTGGATTACCTGCGATTGTGAGCAATGGGGCATACAGAGACGTAAGTTTCCCGGAAAACGGGGCATTTCTAGGTCCTGTGTAAACCTTGGCCACACAAATGACATCAATACAATTATGCCATTTAGACATCACTTCCATCATACTACAATTTATATATTTTTTGCAGACATTTTGGTCTATGAGTAATATATTTACAGTAACTAACATTCACCCTGTGAGAATTTCTCAGTTCATATACCCCCAGTCATAAACAATTTTTTTCTTGTGGTTTAGACCCTACACAATCGTTTCATTAAACAGTTGGTGAGATCATCTCATGAAATTTGAACTTTGAAGTTATAGAAATTATTTTAATGGGATAATTCTTTGAACAGCTCCAGCAGCACATTTTATGGGGCCATACAGGATATGTGTGGTATGGATTGACTCAGCATAATATATGGCTGTGCTCGCAGATTGGTGTGTCATGTTTCTGCAGTCAAGCTGTATGCCCGGAAAATATAAGTGAATTATGTTTTTTTTTTCTGGAAAATAACTGATATGCTGGTGAAAAAATGTTTAAATTTAAAGGGCAATAAAAAACAGGATACACGAGACAGCTTTCTGGTTATATACACTTACCAGCCACTTTATTAGGTCCACCTTGCTAGTGCCAAGAAAATATCCCCCACACCATGACACCACCAGCCTGAACCACTAATACAAGGCAGGATGGGTCCATGCTTTCATGTTGTTTGAGCCAAATTCTGACCCTACCATCTGAAGGTCGCAACCAGCAACCAGTCCGCCCATTGTTCTCAGACATCTGATATCTACAAGGCATTTTCCTCCATACAACTGCCCCTCATTGGGTATTTTCTCTTTTTTGGACCATTCTCTGTAAACCCTAGAGATGGTTGTGCATGAAAATCCCAGTAGATCAGCAGTTATGAAATACTCAGACCAGCCTGTCTGGTACCAACAACCATGCCACGTTCGAAGTCACTTGAATCCCCTTTCTTCCTGTTTCTGATGCTCGGTTTGAACTTCAGCAAATCATCTTCACCACATCTACATGCCTAAATGCATTGAGTTGCTGCCATGTGATTGGCTGAATAGCAATTTGTGTTACCAAGCAATTGAACAGGTGGACCTAATAAAGTGGCTGGTGAGTGTATAATGCAGGCCATAGACGTGGGGAAAATCAACCATTTTTTTTTTAAATCGTAAATCGGTTGTTCAGGAGGCCGCCGTTGCCACTAATTAAAAAAAAGTCGGCAGGTTTTAGTCCCGTGTGCGGCCGTCAATTAATATAATAGCGGTGTCCCTGCATAGAGTCCAGCTATAATATTTGACAGAAGAAATAGATTATGCAGAAGAAGAAGAGAAACAACATTGTATCTATTTGTACTTGAATAGAAACATCTGTATCCGAAATGCATACAAATAGATACAATGTTGCAACTTTTTTTCTTCTCCGTCTTCGTCTGCAAAATCTATTTCATCTTCTCCTCTTTTCTGCTATTCTTCTTCTTCATATTCTATTTCTTCTTCTCCTGCAAAATCTATTTCTTCTATTACTTCTTTTTCGTCACAGTCAATTTATTGTCAAATCAGCCAGAAGAACGGTCGATTTGACCATAAATTACCAAGAAAATCGGCCGATCTAACAAATCGTCCCAGGATTTTCCAGCTTGGACGATTTTCAAAATCTCTTAAAATTAAGAAAAACGGCATGAAAATCGGCCGCTTTTTTTATCGGCCGATAATTCGGCAAGAAAATCGGAAATCTATGGCCTGCATAAGTCCAGGCCAAGAGCTTTGCTGCATAAGGTGCAGAAACTGCTTTAATTATTGGCCCACGTGTTCTACCATCCATGGAAGCTTTCTAAATTAATATTAACTGAGGTGTGTAATGTACATCTGAGGTAATGCCAGACGTTTATTGGTGGTGGGTAGGTCTGTGAAGGTTTCACTAATGAAGGGTACTCAGGTGTAGGTCCCTTCACAAGTGTGAAGATAGTAGAGGTAGGTAAGGAACTGAACATAAAATCTTGGAAGCTTGAGATGGGTTTAGAACAATCATCACTTTATTGGTGAATGGCATAAAACACACCCAACGTATTTCAGGGACTTGGGTTCCTCCTTCTTCTGGGCTTTGGTAGCGTTAGACCTGTTGAACCCGGGTACTGCACTATGTGAATTATCGTAATATTGCTGTCCTTAAGAGTCTGGTGTGTCTGCAATGGCAAATAGTTTTTTGCTACTCAGGCACAACAGACACCCCAGAACACCAATATCATATTAGGACACAGACTGCAGCTCCACAACCAACAGACTGAACGCTACCAAAGCCCTGAAGGAGGGGAAGCCCTGATTTCCCGAAAGGTGTTGGCTATGTTTTATGTCATACACCAGTATAAAGATCATTGCCCCCCAACCAGCTTGAGTTTACAAGACTTTCTATTTGCGGACAACACTCCTCATCTACGAAAGTAATAGTTAAGTCTGGCTTCACAAATGACCAATTATCCAAAATGCAATCTACAACATTTCTTAGTAAAACTGGCCATAGACTGTTTGAATTTCATCTTGTCCCTGAGAAAGTGGCCAGAATTTGCTCAGTGGATGGCCCTGTCGGCTGTCTTCCACCAACATCCCTCATTCGAATAATCGAAAGTGAAGAGTGGAAAATTGTTGGCTAAAAAGCAACTGCAGCCATTGAGATGCAGCCTCTGCTTTGCCAGCTTTAAAAGAAGGAATAAGAGAACTCTGAGCTTCTTTTTTTTTAAATGTGAAGTCCATTGTGTCACCTTATGAAGATCACATTTGCTTCTCTGACAGTCTAATAAAAAAAAAAAAATGAGAGAGAATGAATGGTGGTATCTGCCACTGCCATTGCTCCAAACTGAAATTATCATTGGTCCAGGAGGTGCAAATGGCTACCATCAGGGCTGGATAGGGGCTTCAGCTGTAAGAATGGACACCCTCCATGTCATTATTACTTTAAGGTCAAAATGGAAAGAATCTCACCAATGGAAATTACTGCACAACTGACAGGAAATACAATATGGAATAATGTATTTCTGACTATATGATTCCTACTTGGCTTATACTAACAGGACCGAGGCCACAAAGTGAGCACATTTTAATATTTGCAACACATAGGCAGCCCATAGATGATACAATTTTCTTTCCTTCCAAAAAGGTCTTGATTCACCCATCAACACAGTCATTGTTAACAGGGGAATGCCTCCCGCAGTGCTATTGTGTTCTGCCGGCATGTAAGCAGAACACAGTGAACACTGCTGGCGGCTATAGCTCCAGCAGTAATCGCATGCAAACAAATCTGACATGCTAGCTGTACTGAAGTCGATTGATGGATTGACATCAGTACAACCAGCTGATTGATCAAATTCTGGCCGGCTGAAGTGGCTGAGATTCGACCCATCTATGGTTGGCTTTATTAATACAGAAAGATAACTATCTACAAAACAAGCTTTACTCATAAAATTTTTTATTTGGGCATTAACAAAAAAAAAAAACAATGTTAAGCCCTTATGCGACAATGAACCCCTGATGTATTAAGTTCCAAATTTCAGATAACTATGTGAGGTGCTGCCTTAATGCAGGGAGGAATTTATTTTGAAAACAAAAACACAACAGGATAAAATATAAAACTAACGTATGTTAAATATTTTCTCTGAAGGAAGACATTCTTGGATGACAAAGGTCTTCTTCACACAGGCATACTATAGCGTACGCATATGCAAGGGCCGTGTTAGCCCACACAGGGATGTACTGGGGTTTCATCCATTCCCATTCATTTCAATTGGGAGGCATCGGCTGCACAGATACATCTGCTGCTCCCAAAGTGACAGCCATGCGAGTGTAGGAGCCCATTTGTGCCATTTACACCGTGAGGCCCAGCTCACACCAAAATGCATTGTGGGAAAGGTGCACCGCACCCAAACATGCTACAAACATCTTGCAAATGCAGTGCATTTGTGACCACCAAACTGCATGGTACCGCAGTACCATGCAGTTTGGTGCAGTGCAGGGGCGGACTGACCATTTGGAAACTCAGCAACTGCCCGAGGTCAGTAAGGGGCCCCATGAGATGCCCCTGGTGCCTTTTTCATAGGCTTTTTTGAGTTTGGACAAGGAGACAGGGGCCCCATGAACCCCTATTGCCCGGGGGCCCTGTGAGTTGCCAGTCCGCCCCTGGTGCAGTGCAATCTGAAATATTAGAATCTACTTTTTGCACGTTCCCATGCATTTTGCAGCCCATTCAGATGGAAAAAAAACAAGGAACGTACAGTACTATCTGCATGTGCATGCTTTACAAAATCGACAAAATTGTTGATTTCTCTTACATTTGAAATAAAGAACTGCTACCTGACCTCTATAATAATCTATGACTTGAGAACATGCTCTCTCAGGCTCACCTATCTACCACAATAGGTCATAGTTCTCCATTTCCATGCAGACTTGCTTTGATGTTATATATTAGTCTAGTAACCTAGGTAGGATCCAGGGGCGGACTGACCATTCGAGCACTCGGGCACTGCCCAAGGTCAGTAGGGGGCCCCATGATACCTTTTTCATAGGCTTTTTTGAGTTTGGGCAAGGATGCAGGGGCCTCATGATCCCCTATTGCCCGGGGCCCCATGAGTTGTCAGTCCGCCCCTGGTAGGATCATATTGGTTGGCCCTCTTTCAGGTGTATGCATGTAGCCCCTCTGCTGATATAGGAGCTTTTTAGTGTAATATTAGAATTGTTTCCTCCAGCCCACAGGAAGCAGGTAACTAGGCCCCAGCACTGGGTCTTTAACTCTACGTGCATCCTATGGCTTCCTGCCAAACCCAAACGGGGCGCTGTTTAAAAAGGCTGGCGTGTGGTTCAGGGGCGGACTGACAACTCATGGGCCCCTGGGCAATAGGGGATCATGGGGCCCCTGTGTCCTCGCCCACACTCAAATCACAACCCAAAAAAGACTATGAAAGGTACCAGGGCATCTCATGGGGCCCCCTTCTGACCCCGGGCCCTCGGGCAGTGCCCAAGTGCTCAAATGGTCAGTCTGACCCTGGTGTGGATTGCTTAGTGTTTGAGCAACGCCTCCTCATGCTAGCACCCGAACCCCCTGTGGTCCCTAGTGATTCACCCTGCATTTCCTCTGGGCTTCTCTATATTGCCTTTGTTCTCCTTGTGTGTTCAAAATTGTGTGGCCCTTCCAGTGACCCCGTGCCTGTGTCCCTTGTCTGGTTCCTACCTTAGTGATCCTGTGAATTCTTGCCAAAATTTTCTCTCTCCCCCTCCAGCACTTCTCTTACTCCTGCTGGTCTGCAGCAGTCTGTTCTGTGTGTGTCTGTCAGGCCCTCGTTATCTGCACCTGCATTCCCAGCCTGTGTTTCTCCCATGTGTCTCTGTGTGATCCCATACTATCCTACTACTTGTTACTCTGTGTACCCAATACCCCAGTGCTGCAAGAAAAGTTTCTCCTGCCCTTGGTTGTGGCCTCCGCCAGAGGGCTGTTACTTGGACACCGCCTGCAGGGCAACACCTCCACCTCTAGGAATTCTGGTGAAGACCAGGCGGTTTCTTAGATTTGGCATCTTAGACCTTTTCAATGATAGGTACATCTTTGGTAACATGTTGCATCCATATTTAAGGTGCAACATGTACACAATCCTCCCCCCTCTCTGTGACAGTGGACAGGGAATCTTCTCCCTGTCACAATTTAAAAAGAGAATGGTCATGCGGGGCTCCGCCCACACAGCTGCATCATTCATTTACAGAGTTCTGTAAATAAATGAACTACAAGTACTGTCTGCCATTGGGGAAGAACTGCTGGTGAGCGCTCTCGTTCATCTATCTCCCTGCTCCCCAATAACTATTAGCCTGTGCAGGAGGTATGGACGGACAGCTATACTGAGAGTCTACAGGAGACAGACATTGCACCTGTGATCTGCTGATTGTGGGTGCAATGCTCTGCAGGCCCCAGAAAAAAAATAACATGAAGTCCTGAGCAGCCATTCTGCCACTAGTGGGAGGGGGTTTCCTATTCCATGGCATATTTTGGTCATTATTTTGGTCACCAGAACAACATAGAAACGTTGTCCGCGTTCCTGTGCGATTCCTGCGTATTCTCCTGCAGTGCGAGGAGAATACTGACCCAGATGCAAATCAAAGATGGCCGCCGGGGCCCCTCGTGGCGCCGGCGGTGAGGAGTCCAACCTGCTGTAGCTTTTTTCTGACGCGTTTCGAGCGAAGGCTCGTACTCATAGGGGTGCAGCTGCACCCCTATGAGTACGAGCCTTCGCTCCAAACGCGTCAGTCAAAGTTACAGCAGGTTGGACGCCTCACCGCCGGCGCCACGAGGGGCCCCGGCGGCCATCTTTGATTTGCATATGGGTCAGTATTATTTTGTATGTTGGATTTCCTGCTATCCTGTGCCTATAATAAAGATACCTAAGGATATCACACTATGTGGCCCTTTCTATTTATTTGAGTTCTGGTGGGAACCAGCCAGATCCATGGAATAGCTGCATCTATCCGGGTACCAGGCAAAGAAGGATATGCTGACCAGATCTGACCAGACCAGGATGATGACACAGGAGGTCCAGTGATATATACAAATGCGCATAAAGATTGCGTATCTGGTGAGTGCGCAATCTTTACACTTTTTATCACCTGACGGTTCCTAATATTGGACGTCTGAGGATCATCCTGGACCTTAAGAGCACTCCTCCATTGGACTGTTTCACTTCCCTCACTTCATAGCCACCATTCAGTGGCTTTATTAACACACAGTCACTATTTTCATTGTTTATCATCTGTGTTTTATTTATTACTATCTGCTAAGTTATATAGCGCTGCACCCCCCCTTTTTTACATTTATGTCTTTGAAGGTTTGATACGGTGCCTTTTTTGGTGTACAGCTGCTGCTCATTATTATATCCATTCGAGCGCTCACTTATTCTTGTTTTTTTTGATTATTAACAATGTATTGCCACCTGCAGCAGACTGCAAAGGCAGTGGCGCTGATTTACTAAAACTGTAGAATGCAAAAGCTGGTGCAGCTGTGCATGGGAGCCAATCATCTTCTAACTTCAGCTTGTCCAATTAAACTTTGACAATAAAACCTGGAAGCTGATCGGTTTCTATGCAGAGCTGCACCAGATTTTGCACTCTCCAGTTTTAGTAAATCAATCCCATTGTGTTTTGAACACGGTGTGGGAAATGTGCACAGAATGAGCCTTTCCCACACTGCGTTCTGGTTGGAACCGACCCTTAAGAAGATCTGTACTTGAAATGCAGTTGCAAGTATAGTAGAATAAAATGTGTCCTGTAAGTGTTAAAGGCATTTCAGAATTTTTGGAGTGAAAATTTTGTAGATTCCTCATAGACTAGTATAGATTGTTAGGCAAATTTAGTTAGCTCCTCTGCAGTCAGTGAAGCAGGAGTTGATTATTCAGGCTTGCTCAGTGTCTAACCAGCTGATGCTCTGATTGCTTTCCCTTGCATTCTAAAAAATTCTAGAATTATAGTGGGAGGAAGAAGAGAGTAAGAAGCCTAAATATTTATGGGACTCCAGCCAATTCTTGGGAAGGTGTGCCCAGTAGGTGGTTGGAGAGGTCATAAATAATCTGAGGCCTGAGACAGGAAGAGCAATGTTCCTGGGTCCAGTCCTGCTGGAGGAGATCCCTGTGCAGGGGCTCTGCCCCTAGGGCAGGACTATTGGAGGTGTCCCTAAGAAGACATCAATGTCCCAGCTAAATTCTTTAGCTGGGGGGTCTATTTGCAAGCTCAGTTCTGGAGATGGTTTGGGTCTGGAGAAGCTCACCGTAGAGTGGCAGGAGGAAGTTGGAGGAGAATGTCAGCTATGGCGGTGTGAGTCTGAATGTTGACCTTGGACGTAATGAAGCACAGTGGACCAACACCAGCAGATGACATGGCTCCCCAAATCAACACAGACTGTGGAAACTTCACACTGGACTTCAAGCATCTTGCAGTGTGTGCCTGTCCATTCTTCCTCCATACTCGGGGTCTTAGTGCCTCTCCATTCTTCCTCCATACTCGGGGTCCTTGGGCCTCTCCATTCTTCCTCCATAATCGGGGTCCTTGGTTTCCAAATGTGATGCAAAAGCTTCTCTCATCAGAAAAGAGGACTTTGGACCACTGAGCAACAGACCAGGTCTGTTTTTCTTTAGCCCAGGTAAGACGCTTCTGACGTTGTTTGTTGTTCAGGAGCAGCTTGACAAGAGGAATATGACATTTGAAGCCCATGTCCAGGATCCGTCTGTGTGTGGTGGCTCTTGATGCACTGACTCCAGCCTCAGTCCACTCCTTGTGAAAGTCCCCAACACTTTTGAATGGCCTTTTCCTGACAATCCTCTCCAGGCTACGGTCATCCCTGCTGCTTGAGCACCTTTTTCTTCCACACTTTTCCCTTCCATATAACTTTCTATTAATGTGCTTTGATACAGCACTTTGGGAACATCCAACTTCTTTTGCAATTACCTTTTGAGTTTTTCCCTCCTTATGGAGGGTGTCAATGATGGTGTCAGGTCAGCAGTCTTTCCCATGATTGTGATTCCTACTGAACCAGACTGAGAGACCATTTAAAGGCTCAGGACCCCTTTGCAGGTGTTATGGCTTCATTAGCTGATTAGAGTGGGACACTTTGAGCCGAGAATATTGCCCCTTTTCACAATATTCTCATTTTCTGAGATTGTGGATTTGGGGTTTTCATGAGCTGTAAGCCATAATCATCACAATGATGACAAATCACGGCTTGAACTATCTTGCTTTGCATGGAATGAGTCTATCTCATATATTAGTTTCACCTTTTAAGTTGCATTTTAACTTTTGCACCATATTCTAATTTTTCGAGTTTCACCTGTATATTCAATTCCTGGTGCTTTCCAATGCCCAATTTTTGGGACTCTGCTAGACCTGCGTCAACTCTCTGTATTTGAAAATATGATCATATAACAAATTACACCCTGCAATAAGAACTCAAACTATGTGCTCACTAGAAATACACTAAATATATATATATTTATATATACAGTATATATTAACCCTAACCTTTAAAAGCCTCCACACCAGACCCCTAGTGGAGATTCAGCCGATGTCAACAAAATGCAATGGCAATAACCTGCCTTCTCTTCTAATGCACCCACTGTAAACATTTCCTGCAAGTCATAAACGCCAAAGCCATTTACCAGAGCAATGAAACATTTTATAACCCAACAAGGAGAACCATGGTGTGCTCAGTGTTAACATAAGCCCAGGTTTCGTGTTGCAGAATTTTGGGGAGAAAGCAGCTGAGGATGTTCTGTATCTGTAGCATGAAATATCTGCACATGGGGTTTATGAAAAGAATGGTTTGGTAACCGAGAAGGAGAAGCAAAGTTTCTATCCGCTGTATGTGTCTTGAGACCACTTCCTTCATATGCACCCTCCATGTTTCTTTGTATTGACAGATGCCATTTGTTCATTTACGACGTGATAATAAAAACCTTCACATTGAGTGGATTTTTTTTTTTTTTTTCACATCTTAACTCAGAGGTAGCAAATGGCTGTGTCCTATCAGTGGTAAAAGAAACTTTCCATTAAAGATTAAACTGGGAGGCTGATGTGATGAAGTATGTTTTACAAGCATGCATTGCAGATGAATTCTTAACACACAAGAGCCATTACAAGGAGCCGCGGACGGGGGCTGTTATTTTTAGATGCCATTCTTGTTGTACAAAGCACTTCTTCTAATTAATATCATTATTTATTTACAACACGGAACATACAATGGCTGGGAAAGATGATATATTAGTGATAACAGCACAGTTAGAAAATCAGCACAGGAGTTCGAATTATCACCTAATTATCTCCAAAGTGACAGAAATTGGGGCTGTGCTGCCAGTTAGGGGAAGTGTGGTTTTCTCTTTTACTTACCTTTTTGATCAAAGATTAGATAGACAGGCAATGGGGTTGATTTACTAAAACTGGAGAGTGCAAAATCTGATGCAGCGGTACGTGGCAGCCAATCAGCTTCTAACTTCAGCTTGTTCAATTAAAGCGAGTGTAAAGGAGAAAAAGAAAAATAACAAACATCTCTATACTTACCTGTTCTATGCAATGGAATTGCACAGAGCGGCCCCGAGCCTACTCTTCTTGGGTCCCCCACTGGCATTCCTGGCCCCTTCTCTCTGTCCAGTGTCCCCACGGGAAGATGCTTCCCTTGCTGCTGTGTTCATTGACACAGACAGCGGGACTCGGCCGCTCATCACCAGAGTTGATTGACAGGAGTGGGAGCCAATGGTCCCCGTTGCTATCAATCTGCCCTGTTAGAAGGGAGACAGCGGCCTGAGCTGCTGCTATTGTGCACATCGCTGGATCGGATCGGGATCAGGTACAAATAAGGGGGGGCTGGGGGGATCCTGCAGCAGAGAAGGTTTTTTTTTTCCTTAATGCATAGAATGCACTAAGATACAAAAAACCTTAAGCTTTGTCAATAAAACCCGGAAGCTGATTGGTTCTATGCAGAGCTGCACCAGATGTTACACTCTCCAGTTTTAGTAAATCTCCACCAATATCTTTAAAGTGGCTGTAAACTCTTCCATATACCCAGCGAAGTGACTGGCCTTAGGTGACACACAGAGATGAAACAAATCCTCTTACATTACATCTTTTCCAGAGCTTCCCCCATCCTCTGGAACTCTTTACCCCAATTTATCAGACTATCGCCTACTCTGCCCACTTTTAGGCGATCTCTGAAAACCTATCTCTTCAGGGAAGCCTATCCTGCCTTCAGCTAATAATGGAATCTTCTACTCTTCCTACCAGTCCATCCCACACAGTTACTACCTGTTGTACCACTAGCCCCTCCCTCCTAGATTGTAAGCTCCCAGGATCAGGTCCTTCCTAACCCTCTTGTATTGAACTGTATTGTTGCTGTATTGTTTCCCGTTATATTGTAAAGCGCTGAGCAAACTGTTGGTGCCATAAATCCTGTATAATAATAATAACATAAGTTGTCGCTTTTTCTCTTCTCTACAGCCATTCAAGAGACACACCTCCCTCCACACAGGAACAGAGCTGGGGCTGTCAATCACAGGCTGTGTGCTGCAGGTCCCTCCCCTGTCACCAAACAAATATTTTCTACACAAGCTGTACCTGTTTATCTGCCGTCTTCTCTTCTATACAGCCGTTCAAAGTCCAGAATTTATAAAGCTTGTCTGAGAGTTAAAAAAACAGGGGGTGAGGAGCTGAAATTACACTATGCAGATCTCATTGAAGAAAGCTCTGATAGCTGATTGGAGGGAAGAGACACATCCCCCCTCCACACAGCTCACAGAAACAGAGCTGAGGTTGGTAATCTGCTGGAGCTCCTCCCCTGTCACCATTTATCTCTTGGTGTCAGAAAAACTTCTCAGAAGTGAGTGTGATGTAATTAAAAAAAAAATGGTGGAATTTCCAAAAAAGGGGTCATGGGGGGGGGGGGGGCATTTCTACTGTCCTGGCATTTTAGGGCTTCAAGAAATGGGATTGGCCGTCAGTACATCAGGATTGATCAATGTTCAAATATATATCCCATAGTTATGCAGCACAGTGGCTAAAAGGTTAGCACTTCTGCCTGGCAGTACTCGGGTTGTTGGTTTGCATTCCAACCACAGCACTACCTGCCTGGAGTTTGTATGTTCTCCCTGTGCCCACGTGACTGTCCTCCGGTTACTCCAGTTTCCTCCCACACTCCAAAGACATGCTGGTAGGTGAATTGGCTACTGTCTAAATTGTCCCTAGTATGTGTATGTATGAATGTGAGTTAGGGACCTTACATTGTACACCCCTTGAGGGTTAGGGACTGATGTGAATGTACAATATGTATGTAAAGTGCTGCGTAAATTGATGGCGCTATATAAGTACCTGAAATAAATAAATAGTTTGTAGGCGCTGTAACTTTCAGACAAACCAATCAATATTTATTGCGATTTTCTTCTACCAAAGACATGTAGCAGAATACATTTTGGCCTAAATTTATCAAGAAATGTGTTTGTTTTTTCATTTTTTTATAGGATATGTTTTATCCTAGATTGTCAGCTCCCAGGATCAGGGCCCTCCTAACCCTCTTGTATTGATCTGTATTGTTGCTGTATTGTCTCCCGTTATATTGTACAGCGCTGAGCAAACTGTTGGCGCCATAAATCCTGTATAATAATAACAGAAAGTAGAAAATATTTTTTTCAGTGTTTTCAGTCTTTATTAATTTAAATAATAAAAAAAATTAAAAAACCCAGTGGTGATAAAATATCCCTGAAAGAAAGCTCTATTTGTGTGACAAAAAGTATATAAATTCATTTGTGTACAATGCTGCATGACCGAGCAATTACCAGTTAAAGTAGCACAGTGTTGAATAGCAAAAAAAACAGCTTGGTCATGAAGGGGTAAAACCTTTCAGAGGTCAAGTGGTTAACAGGGCTGGACTTTTGTTAAGTGGCTCATGTGTTACAGCAATGCTTAGGTGGAGGCTAGCCTAAAAATATACGGCATTAAGGTCTGGTGCACACGGGACCAGGGGTGGACTGACCATTCGAGAATTCGTGCACTGCCCAAGGGCCCGGGGTCAGTAGGGGGCCCCATGAAAAGCCCTTGGTTTTTATAGGCTTTTTTGGGTGTGCTTTGAGTTCGGGCAAGGACACAGGGGCCCAATGATCCCCTATTGCCCGGGGGCCCCATGAGTTGTCAGTCCGCCCCTGCACGGAACGTTTATTTAACTCTCCTAGAAGCCAGCAGCGGTTTTGCAGTAATAATGCCTGACACTTGTAAAGGTTTCTAAAGCTTTTACAAGCTTTAAGGGGCTTGTACAGGCATCAAGCTCCGGGGTGTTAATTCATTTAATTAGCCAGAATGATTAAATTATTATTTTCATTGAAATTAATTAATGCTCAAGCACCAGTATTTAGCAGCTTCTAGCAGCTTTTAGTAGCTTCTGCCCAGAATCTGCTGCTCCTGGACGCACTGGCAGTGTTTTTTTTTTCCTGCCTCTAAAAGCTCCTAAAAGCCTATGTGTGCATAAGGACATAGGCTAACATAGAGGGGCGTTTAGAGCAGGAAAAAAACGCCAGACGCCCCTAGAAGTAGCTGTAAAAACAACCTGTGTGTATGAGGCCTAAACCTGGCCAAATCTATGCAATGCTGACATCTTCAGGTAAATACTGGAACATATGAGCACTAGCCATGTGACCATTTACAATCAGACAGGCTAGGAAGTCTAGTCTATTCAGTGGCTAAATGGTTAGCACTTCCGACAGGCAATACTAAGGTCATTGATTTGAATCCCAACCACGGCATCATCGCAAGTCGCCAGATCCCAACCACAGCATCAGAAGCCCCTAGAAGTAGCTGTAAAAATTACCTGTGTGTATGAGGCCTAAACCTGGCCAAATCTATGCAAAGCTCACATCTTCAGGTAAATACTGGAACGTATGAGCACTAGCCATGTGACCATTTCAAATCAGACAGGCTAGGAAGTCTAGTCTATTCAGTGGCTAAATGGTTAGCACTTCTGCCTGGCAGTGCTCGGGTCATTGCTTTGAATCTCAACCGTGGCATCACCTGCCTGGAGTTTGCATGTTCTCCCTGTGCCTGCGTGGGTTTCCTCCGGGTACTCCAATTTCTTCCCACACTGCAAAGCTATGCTCCTAGGTTAATTGAATGCTGTCTAAATTGTCCCTAGTATATGTATGTATGGATGTGAGTTAGGGACCTTAGATTGTACACTCCTTGAGGGTTAGGGACCTTAGATTGTACACTCCTTGAGGGTTAGGGACCTTAGATTGTACGCCCCTTGAGGGTTAGGGACCTTAGATTGTATCCCCCTTGAGGGTTAGGGACCTTAGATTGTACACCCCTTGAGGGTTAGGGACCTTAGATTGTACACTCCTTGAGGGTTAGGGACCTTAGATTGTACACTCCTTGAGGGTTAGGGACCTTAGATTGTACGCCCCTTGAGGGTTAGGGACCTTAGATTGTATCCCCCTTGAGGGTTAGGGACCTTAGATTGTACACCCCTTGAGGGTTAGGGACCTTAGATTGTACCCCCCTTGAGGGTTAGGGACCTTAGATTGTATCCCCCTTGAGGGTTAGGGACCTTAGATTGTACACCCCTTGAGGGTTAGGGACCTTAGATTGTACACCCCTTGAGGGTTAGGGACCTTAGATTGTACACCCCTTGAGGGTTAGGGACCTTAGATTGTACACCCCTTGAGGGTTAGGGATCTTAGATTGTACGCCCCTTGAGGGTTAGGGACCTTAGATTGTACACCCCTTGAGGGTTAGGGACCTTAGATTGTACACCCCTTTGGGTTAGGGACCTTAGATTGTACACTCCTTGAGGGTTAGGGACCTTAGATTTTACACTCCTTGAGGGTTAGGGACCTTAGATTGTACACTCCTTGAGGGTTAGGGACCTTAGATTGTACACTCCTTGAGGGATAGGGACCTTAGATTGTACACCCCATGTTCTCCCTGTGCCTGCGTGGGTTTCCTCCGGGTACTCCAATTTCTTCCCACACTGCAAAGCTATGCTCCTAGGTTAATTGAATGCTGTCTAAATTGTCCCTAGTATATGTATGTATGAAAGTGAGTTAGGGACCTTAGATTGTACACCCCTTGAGGGTTAGGGACCTTAGATTGTACGCCCCTTGAGGGTTAGGAACCTTAGATTGTACGCCCCTTGAGGGTTAGGAACCTTAGACTGTACGCCCCTTGAGGGTTAGGGACCTTAGATTGTACGCCCCTTGAGGGTTAGGGACCGATGTGAATGTACAATATATATATATGTAAAAGTGCGGCATAAATTGATGGCGCTATATAAGTATCTGTAATAATAATAATAATTGGAGGCCTGAAGAGATAAGATCAGCCCACTCATGTTGTGATATGAGCAATATCAACGTTGTACAGGCTTTGCCCAACAAGTGTCATTATCATCAAATTTTACACTTCATATAAATCAGCAGGGAGTGAGTCAAAACTGATAAAGTACAATAAACTTCTTATTTCTTGCCAAGAATAAAGTACTGCTGATCCTGAGCCCTAAGCGGCCCAGATCCACAAGCATTGTGCAGAACTACTAAACAAGAAGCACAGCCTGCATGTGTAATGAGCAAATATGACTGCCTTCATATACACATACAATAACAAACTGACACTGATATATTGTACAGCGCTGAGCAAACTGTTGGCGCCATATAAATCCTGTATAATAATAATAAGATTACCGATTAAACTGATGGCCTTCACATGTACAGTACATACAATATAGGGACACTTACTAGTACTGGGGCACACAGAATCTGGTGCAGTTGTGCATGGCAGCCAATCAGCTTCCAGGTTTTATTTTCAAAGCTCATTTTAACAAGCTGAAGTTAGAAGTTGATTGGCTACCATGCACAGCTGCACCAGATTTCGAGTGCACCAGTTTTAGTAAATCTCTCTCCATGTGCCCAAAAGTATGTGGGCACCCCTACAAATGGCTAAATGAAGGTGTTTCCAGTGAGGGGTACACTTTTAGCTCCAGCATGCAAAGACATTGTAGATCATTGGGCTCTTCCAACCTTGTGGTAACAGTTTGGTGAAGACCCGTTTCTGTTTCAGCATGAGTGAGCCCCTGTGTACAAAGCCAGCTACATAAAGACATGGTTCGGCCTGTCTGGTGTGGAGGAACTGGAGTGTCCTGCACTGAGCCCTGACCTCAACCGTAATTATTATTATTATTATACAGTATTTATAAAGCGCCAATAGTTCGCTCAGCGCTGTACATTACAGAGGGGGGCAGAACATGTGACAGAACAATACCAATACAATGCAAAACATGAGGAGATTGAGGGCCCTGCTCTTTCGAGCTTAGTAATGATCACCTTTGGTATGAATTGGAATGCCTGTATACAAATCCAGCTCCATAAGGACATGGTTCAACCAGTTTGGTGTGGAGAACCATGAGTTGCCTACACAGAGCCCTGACTTCAACCCTACTGAACACCTTTGGTATGAATTGGAAAGCCAATCAAATGCCAGGTCGTCTGTGTACAAATCCAGCTCCATAAGGACATGGTTTGACCAGTTTGATGTGGAGAACCATGAGTTGCCTACACAGAGCCCTGACCTCAACCCTACTGAACAGCTTTGGTATGAATTGGAATGCCAATCAAATGCCAGGTCTTCTGTGTACAAATCCAGCTTGATAAAGACATGGTTTGACCAGTTTGGTGTAAAGAACTATGAGTCGCCTACACAGAGCCCTGACTTCAATCCTACTGAACACCTTTGGGATGAATTGGAATGCCAATCAAATGCCAGGTCTTCTGTGTACAAATCCAGCTTGATAAAGACATGGTTTGACCAGTTTGGTGTAAAGAACCATGCATCGCCTACACAGAGCTCTGACTTCAAACCTACTGAACACCTTTGGGATGAATTGGAATGCCAATCAAATGCCAGGTCTTCTTTGTACAAAGCCAGCTCAATTAAGACATTGTTCACCAGTTTGATGTGGAGTGTCCTGCACATAACCCTGTCCTCAACCCTAATGAACAACTTTGAGATGAATTGGAATGCCAATTGCAAGCCAGGTCTTCTGTGTAACAAAGCCAGCTCCATAAGGACATGGTTTGACCAGTATGGTGTGAACCTTGCAAATGCTGTTTTGACTATATGAGCAAAAAAACCCCACAGACTGACTCCAGATTCTTGTGCAAAGCCTTCCCAGAAGACTGAAAGTTAATATTTAGCTGTTTTTCCTTGCGTCCTGTTTTAAAAATGTCAGGTCCACTGTGGTGGCTGATGAAACTGAGCACTGGGGAATTGTTTGCTTTGCAATGAAATGCTCCTCCAATGTGCACTTTTTGCTAGTTATTCATTGCTTCTCAAAACTTTTTTTTCTATATCAGTGAGTATACAATATCTGCAGATATTAGGATGCCAAAAACATGAGCTTTTGGGGAAATGCCTGGGCAATCTACTGTTTATAATAGTTCTGTGGATAAAGCATTATGAGGAAAGTTGTCCTCAAGAGTAAAAATGCACAGCACAAAACCAACTAAACACACTTTCTCTTTTTACGAATGCAGCATATGCTGCTCATCTGGCAACATGGGGGTTAAAAGATCTGATTTCTTTCTCTAAGCGCCCCACCATGGAGCAGTTTATCATAACAATACAACCAAAAGGCATATGCTTGCTGCTCCAGGAGGTGATAATTACTGGCATTTTGTTCCAGTCCTCAGGTGGGGAGGTTTATCATTTGCATGATCATTTATTAGCAAACAGTAAAGAGATGTTTGCCTGAAGGATAGAATAGTTTAATCATAGGGAAACAATTTGCAGCACACAAACCGCATTCCTCCTTGCTTTAATCTCTACTCTGTGACTAGGAGAAATCTGTTTTATAAGTAGCAGAAATTAATTCCTGCATTTCCACTGGTGCCCATAGCTGAATGTCCCATCTATAAACATCAGTGGGGAACCATCCTGGATAGACTGTAAATGCTCTTTGAAAGGAGGAAGCCTTTATCTGTAAAGTATGATATGCACGCAAGCCTTTTCCAAATCTCATATGTGTGTATACTTCTAACAATTAACAGCCATTACATTTTCAGGATGGACCGATATTTAAAGCGGTATTAAACCCAAGAACAAAAGTACTGCAGATTACAAATCCTTAGAGCAGAATTCCGTTCTTTTATTTGACTTTAAACAGTTGGGCCAAGATGACTGTGACAAACTATTTCTATTGCATTACTATGTGGCCGCTGTGTGTGCTGTATTATACTGTTGTAGCATTCGCTCCATACAATATGCAGCGCTGTGTTCCGGCCGCAGTTCAGGAGATTTTCCTGAAGTGGAAACTGTTCATTTGCTCACTGAGCTACTTACTTGAAAACACACTTTTTTCATGTATACATGGTAGGTCGGAAAACATGTAGTTTTCTTTATACTTGTGGGATTCTTCTTGGGATTTTTTTTTTTAGTGAATTTGATTGTTATTTTTCATTATTTGCTTTAAATTTAAAGTTTACTTTTCTTCTCTGTTTGTTTTTTCTATCCAAGAAGAAAAAGTGAAATAACGAGTTGCCAGTGTAATTACCTGAACTCAATATCACAAGTGTAATAAAAGCGCCACACCCTTAATACTTTAAAGTAGCAATTCCACCTCAAAGAAACCAAATAAATTTCTTAGTGCTATAACTTAAATAAAGGAATGCGCTAAAACGCATTTAGCGCATTCCTTTATTTAAGTTAATTACCTGAACTGTTTTTATTCTGCCTCGCTGGCCTGCCTCGCCGCTGGCTATCCCCGCTTCAGTCGATCCTGAATACGGCTGCCAGACTCATTCACCTTTCCAACCGCTCCATCTCCGCCACCCCCCTCTGCCAATCCCTCCACTGGCTTCCGATTGCGCAACGGATCAAATTCAAAATCCTAACACTGACGTACAAAGTCGTCCACCATACTGCCCCGAACTACATCACTGACCTAATATCCAAGTACCGCCCAACAGGCACACTCCGCTCCTCACAAGACCTCCTTCTCTCTAGTTCCCTGGTCTCCTCCTCCCATGCCCACCTCCAGGACTTCTCTAGGGTGTCACCCATCCTCTGGAACTCCCTGCCCCAACCCATCAGATTATCACCTACTCTCCTCTCCTTTAGGCGCACCCTGAAAACCCACCTCTTCAGGGAAGCCTACCCCACCCCCTGCTAACCTGCCAACCTCCTCCACTCTTCCTACCACTCCATCCCCCACAGCTATCTCCTCCTGTACCACCATCCCCTCCCTCCTAGATTGTAAGCTCCAAGGAGCAGGGCCCTCAATCCCCTCATGTTTTGCATTGTATTGGTATTGTTCTGTCACATGTTCTGTCCCCCTTTGTAATGTACAGCGCTGAGCGAACTATTGGCACTTTATAAATACTGTATAATAATTCAATCGATCTCTGGAAGATTTACCCCCCTTCATGACCTGGCCATTTTTTGCTTCAAATGTATTTGAAGTGGATAAAACCCCACCTGTTTTTGTTCTGCTATCCACTTCTTATCCTTTTGTGGCAGAGATTTCTTTTCACTTTCTGTTACTAGGAAGTCATTTACAGTTGTGCGACTTGTCATGAGACTTTGGGCATCAAAGTCACATGACAAGTCGTCCCCAATGCTTTCCAATGATAACCATTCATATAGGAGTGACCTCAAAGTAGTTCATGCACTACTTTGGTCCAACTTTCATGCAGCTTGTGGGCCATAGACTTCCAGGTTAACCCTCAAAAATTGCATGAAAGCCGTACCTGAATGTTTTCCTGCAACAGTGGGTGTGACTTTGCAGAGGGATGAATCACATCCCAGTTGCACCCATACAAAGTTGCACTCCAAAGTCGTGCAACTTTGGAGTCGTACAAATGTGAATGGAGTCTTAGACGCAACAGGAGGTGAAAGGAAGTCTCTCCGAAGAGAGCAGCAACCTTCTTTTAGGCTAGGTTTACACCTAAGTGTGTTGTGGCGCATTTCGTGGTGCATTTGGCATTTTTGAAAATGAGTTTTTAATGTGTTTTTTGGGAAGTTTGTAGTTAGGGGGAGGTGTTTGTTGTCATGCAGGTGAAATATGCAAAACTCAGGAAAGAAAAGGAACAGGAGGTGCCAAGCTAAGTGCAGTATGCAACAGTAACGTTTAAATGTTACTGTTACATACTGCACTTAACTTGGCGCCTCCTGTTGCTTTTCTCTCCTGATCTTTGTATACAGAGCTGGCCCAGCTCCTAAGGATGGCTGCCGCTACTATTACGCCTAACCCAAAGACTTTCTTATAAGACTTGTTATTGTTATTATTATTATTATACAGGATTTATGGCGCCAACAGTTTGCTCAGCGCTTTACAATATAATGGGAGACAATACAGCAACAATACAGTTCAATACAAGAAGGAAAGGAGGGACCTGCTCCTCTGAGCTTACAATCTAGGAGGGAGGGGCTGGTGGTACAAAAGGTAATAACTGTGCGGGATGGACTGGTAGGAAGAGTAGAAGATTCCATTGTTAGCTGAGGGCAGGATAGGCTTCCCTGAAAAGATAGGTTTTCAGAGATCGCCTAAAAGTGAGCAGAATAGGCGATAGTCTGATAAATTGGGTTAGAGAATTCCAGAGGATGGGGGAAGCTCTGGAGAAGTCCTGCAGACGAGCATGGGAGGAGGAGACAAGGGAGCTAGAGAGCAGGAAGTCGTGCGAGGAGCGGAGAGGACGGTTTGGGTGATATTTAGAGACAAGATCGGTGATGTAATTTGGGCGGAGTTATAAATGGCTTTATATGTTATTGTTAATGTTTTGAATTTTATCTGTTGGGCAACAGGAAGGCAGTGGACAGTATTCACTTTATTCATACTATATGGTATATGTATTTATCATGTGCTATCACCATATACACCTGAGTAATAACCTACCATAAACTTGTGTATATGTGATATTTATGCTCCAGTATTTTTCCCCCTTCTTTATTGGAGTTTATATACCCCTAAGCGCCAGACTTCCCTCCATTTTTATCCAAAAAATGCAAAACACATCAGAAATGCAGTGTTTGTGTTTTTGGTGTGTTTTTCATTGAAGTCTATAGAACCATAAACACAGCCTGCTGCAGGTAAAAAAGTCCCTGACCCTTTCCAAAAAAACGCACTGGTGGAAAATGAAGAGATGTGAACGTGACCCATAGGAAACTATGTTTAATGGACTGTAGTGCATTTCTGCAAAACTGAAAACGCACTGGTGTGAACCTAGTGTAAGACAGTTATCACCAGAACCGGTGTCACTATTAGATAATTTTCCCTTTGTTCCTTTCCTAATGGCAGCTGCAAAATTCTGGATTATCCATCACTTTCTATTGCCAGTGACAATGCTCACCAGGACAACCAGGACAGAAGATGAATCTCCCCGGTGGGAAAGCAGGCGGCAATAAAGATCTAATAAGAATTCAAACCTTTCAACACATAAAAAAGTTTGTGTTTTAAATATACTTGTGACTTTGTAACCTTGCAGTCTTGCAGATCTGCCAATGCGTCATTTTTTTTTTTTTGGCAACAAAATAGCCCCGAAATCATGTTGATGCACGACCCAACATCATCCTAAAATAAATTCTATGCCCTTGCTGGAGTAACAGCAGAACACTGCGCAAGTGGTGTGCAAACTTTAGAGAAGAGTAGAAGAGTCCAGACAGCATGGCCGGCATTCATCTCACACAGTCGATGTCAAGGACTGATGTCATTAGGAATGTTGTCATCTCGATGCTTCTGGAATGAGGGACTGTGTGGGATCCTCGCCAGTAGAAGATCAATAGCAATGTGTAAATGTCCCTTTGATGGCGGATGGACTCCGCAAAGAAAACTACCGCTAAATCACTCATGAGTTCACTGATAGAAAAGTTCTTAAAATTTGGTTATTCAAAGACTACACTGGCTAGAAAGGCCCATTCACACCTCTGCATTTCAACATGTGTCAATGCGCATGTAAAGGTGGGCCTCCTGGACAGGGGCGGACTGACAACTCATGGGGCCCCCGGGCAATAGGGGATCATGGGGCCCCTGTCTCCTTACCCAAACTCAAAAAAGCCTATGAAAAAGGTACCAGGGGCATCTCATGGGACCCCCTACTGATCCCAGGCCCTCGGGCAGTGCCCGAGTTTCCAAATGGTCAGTCCGACCCTGGTCCTGGACTTTAGTCACCAAGAAGAACAGGTTTGCAGATATCATGATGACTGTTTATGTTTAAAACTATTGTTCCCAGAAAATAAAAAATGTCCTGACAGTCCATTTTATATGGTAAGGTCTTGTTTACATGTGAGGCTGGGGGGTGGGTGGTATAACTCCATAGTTGAGCCCTGCTTTTACTAAACACCCCCTCAACCAACAGCAATCCCCTTTAGCTGCAGAAGCAGTGGCTTGGGGTGTACATATATTGTGACCAGGCCAAGAATTAAACCCCTGTCGCTTCTTGGAAGGGGCTCTGCAAGCACCCTGCAATCGCGTATAATGCATCCAGTCGCAGCACGCTAGGATCCTCACTGCCTGTCAAGTGCTCTCTGAAGAGCAATCTGAACACGGATGGGATCAGTGGTGTATTTAGGTTTCCTGCTGCCCTAGGCAACACAAAAATGCCCCCTCCCACGGAGAGACCCTGAAACTGACAAACACCCCCTTCCCCCACGATAAGAGATAAGATGACATTGACCAACAGCTCCCCCCCCCACCAGAGAGAGCCTTCCACTACCACCGCCCCATAGACACTGGCAACCACCCCACCTTGGCAAGAGAGAAGACACTCACCTTCACAGCTCACAGCTTTCCCCCCCCAAAAAAAATGACCTTGGTTACATTTGGCCAAGACCAGAAGTAGCGTCATGACGTTGCTCCAGTCATCGTTGGTCATAGAGATGAGCTGTGGCCATCTTTCCTTAGCTGATCTCTACGCTCATCCGCCACAACTCCCAGATTGGTTCCTGGGCTCACCGATCAGGCAGGTAAGCCCGTAAACCACCAGAAAGCCCCTCCTGCTCCTTCTAAAAGTGATCCAGCGGCTAACCAGCCGCTCAGATCCCTTTTATTAGAAACAGCAGCGCCTGCTGTAGATTGTAATACCAAGGTAATGGCAACTAGCTGCAACCATAGCCCCGGTATTCCACTTCAAAACCACAACACATATATACATATAGCGGTCTTGATGTTGATATACCTTCCTATCTTTTTTACGAATGCTAGCAGCATAAGGATTAAAAATTGTTCATAATCAATATATAAACCGTATATACACCGCGCAAGTGTGATGTGAAAATATATAAGACCTGACACCTGAAAAAGTGCACAATATATCACTCACCTAAATAAATAAATGAGTACATAAAATGTGTAAACATGCAGCTGCCCTAATAGTGAATAATCCAATAATCACCTCATGAAAAAATGACAAATAAAAGCAACGCAAAAAAAAGAGAAAAAGTGAAACACAATAGAAAAGTGGGAATATGATACAAAATATAACACTTCAAAAAATATATACAGATATTTAAACCATTTGACATAAGTCCACCAAGGGTCGGGCCACACAACGTACTCTGGAATGAGACATCCACCTTACATCCCCCACCAGAAGTGACGTACTGCTCGCAAGCAGCGACGAGGATCGGTTGAGACGCACGCTCCATGTGATATGCAGATACCCGCAACGGTTATTGTGGATATTTTGGCACGCTTTCATTTATTTTATGTGAGTGCAATACTTTCTATCCAATATATGGTTTTTAATGGATTCACGCTATGAATTTTTGTTAATACATGCATCCTTCAGACCCTGACCCCCATGGGCTGGAAGTGTTTACGTTGCATGTGCCAGAGCTCAGTGTTACCCAAACTGGATTACAGTGTCTTGGTTTGTCTAGGAAAGTTCTGATTCCAGCAGAGGTGGGCAGTTTTATTTCCCACCGACCAGCCTGTCCATGGCCACCCATGAGGTAACTGTATGCTTTTTTGGATTGAATGAACTAAATTTCCAAGAATAAGTAAATATTACACCCAATAAACTCACGTTCTCTGCCAGGAAATATGAACAACATTTCTGTCAATTCTCTGTGTACACAAAGTGTGCATTCTGCGGATGAAATATGATAAAGCCGAGATGAAAAGGATAGAAGGTGTCACAATCCAGCCTGGGGCAGCACATGATTACAGAACTTGTTCTAGACTTCTGATGTTCTGCAATACGTTATAAGCCTGAGTATGAATACATCGGGCCGGATGACTAAGTCTCTATAGTCGCACCTGAAGAATGAACTGTTTCAAAAATGAAATCCACTGAAACATAAGTCCATAAATAAACAGAGCCACCTTGTCTGACTAATCTTTTCCCATCCCTTATCACCAGCACTGGATCCTAAACCCCCAGCCCCCAGCCCTGCTCACTGACGGGAAAGAACCACTCACTGAGGACTTCTGGGAAGGAATTCCTCTCAATTAAATGCGTTTATGAGTCCTGTCATGACTTCACATGACGAGAGTGGGGGAAAAAAAAAGACGGCTCACTACCTAGAACCTCCACCTAGAACCAGAGAGATCCATACAATTGTCCTAGAGAATGATTACAAGAATAATGAAGAAGAATTTGTTTGCACTGCAAAGGTAGATAGTCTTGTCTTTTATATTTCATCCCTTCTACTTATATATAATAAACTAACTATATTACTACAATACAGACATCTAGAGGTATTTCAGCACTCTGGAGCCCCCCCCCCCCCCCCCCCGCAAAAAAAAAGATTTTTGATCTATTCTGCAAATGTCGACGCTTCCTACTGGTGTCCAAGGCCTGCCTGCCGCCTCCTCTGCCTAATGTCCTATGCCTGTCTGCTGCCCCCTCTGCCTGGTACCCAAGGCCTGCCTGCCATCTCCTTTGTCTGGTGCCCAAGACCTGCCTGCCACCTCCTCTGCCTGGTATCCAAGGCCTGCCTATCACCTCCTTTACCTGGTATCCAAGGCCAGCCTACCATCTCCTTTGCCTAGTGCCCAAGACCTACCTGTCGCCTCCTCTGCCTGGTACCCAAGGACTGCTTACCATCTCCTTTGCCTGGTATCCAAGGCCTGCCTACCATCACCTTTGCCTGGTGCCCAACACCTACCTGCCACCTCCTCTGCCTGATGTCCAAGGCCTGCCTGCAGCCCCCTCGACTTGGTACCCAAGACCTGCCTGCCGCCTCTTTTGCCTGATGTCCAAGGCCTGTCTGCTGCCCCCTGTTCCTGGTACCCAGGGCCAGTCTACCATCTCCTTTGCCTGGTATCCAAGGCCTGCCTACCATCTACTTTGCCAGGTGCCCAAGACCTATCTGCTGCCTCCTCTGTCTGATGTCAAAGGCCTGCCTGCTGCCCCCTCTGCCTGGTGCCAATAACCTGTCTGCTGTCTCCTCTGCCTGATGTCTAAGGCCTGCCTGTCACCTCCTCTTCCTGGTGCCAAAGGCTTGCTTGCCTCCTTCTCTGCCTGGTGCCCTAAGCCTGCCTTCTGCTTCCTCTGCCTGGTGCCCAAGACCTGCCTGCCATCTCCTCTGCCTGTTGTCCAAGGCCTACCTGCTGCCTCCTCTGACTGCATTATAATGCTGAAATCAGTTTAATAGGTTATCAAACTTTATATGTACTTTAAAGTGTGTTTAAAGCCATTTGTTTTTTTTGGTGAGGGGTTAGATATCAGGTCACGTCAAGTTTTTACTGATGTAAATACTAAAAGAGGAAAGAGCTTTGGGAGTTTTTCCTTGAGAATTTAAATACACAAAAACATAGATATCCAAACTTAAAAGTGATAGTAAATACACAGTTTCATTTACAATATCCCTTCTCTTTCTGTATGGGGAAGATGGCACTGTAACAGGGGCGGACTGACCATTTGAGCACTCGGGCACTGCCCAAGGGCCCGGGGTCTGTAGGGTGCCCCATGAAATGCCCCTGGTACCTTTTATAGGCTTTTTTTGAGTGTGGGCGAGGACATAGGGGCCCCATATCCCCCTATTGCCCGGGGGCCCCATGAGTTGTCAGTCCGCCCCTGCACTGGAATTGTTTTAATTTAAAAAAAATCATCTAAGTACCTACTTTTTCTTAATCGAAATACATCACATGACCCAGCTCTTTCCCAGCCTGGTTATAGGGAAACTGTGGCAGGAGGCGCTACTAGTCCTCTGCTATTGGTCACATGTTCAAAATATAAAAACAGGGATACAGAGTAATAGTTATAAATTGTAATGCAAATATGTATTTGAAATAAAATCTTTATTATTTTTTGTCAATAACATGGTGTGGACGGATTTCTACCACACCCCTCCAGTCTGTGTCTTAAAAGAACAGGGAGGTAAAGCCTCCATCAAGCAAGATGTACCATCCCTCCCTCAATGTATTTAGCTAATTAGTATTCATGGAGGAGGAGAGAGATAGTGAGTTGTTATTTACACCCACATGTGACTACAGAGTCACCCACATGTGTGACTCAATAGTCACATGGGCTGCTCAGATATGATAGGGAGGTAATTCTCAGCATAGAAACTTACTTAAAACTGAACATGTGGAGTAGGTACATTCCTTAAAATGACATAAATTGCCAATTTAATTTGTTTTTTTCCCTCTGCTTCTTCACTCCATTTTGTTTTTCTGCTTACCATTCCACATTTTCATATAATTAAAGAAGAAATTGAAGAACAAAAAAAAATAAAAAGCTAGCAACTTAAGCGCAGAAATGAGGGTCCAGATTTTGGCCCCTAGAAGCTGGAGGTGGAAAACCTCTCCCAGGAGGGATCATAATTGACTTCATCAGGCTTACACTGGAGGGATGACCATCAAATATACACATCATACAATCATGAATAAGAAGCAGCAAGCAAAAAAAAAAAGTATAAAAATTCAATCAAAAATGACTTGCAGGCAGGGGCGGACTGACAACTCATGGGGCCCCCGGGCAAAAGGGGATTATGGGGCCCCTGTGTCCTTGCCCAAACTCAAAAAAGCCTATGAAAAAGGTACCAGGGGCATCTCATGGGGCCCCCTACTGACCCCGGGCCTTTGGGCAGTGCCCGAGTTTCCAAATGGTCAGTCCACCCCTGCTTGCAGGTACATGTTACTATGACATAAAAGTATCACAAGAGTGCCTACACCTCCACGCCATGTAAACACACCAGGGATGTCAGACTCAACAGCACAGATTTGAAGAGCTGGAGTACAATAACAATTCTTCACAATACTTTATTTTGTAAAAGATAACATCCCGCACAAAAAACAGCAGCACTCTAACATGTTTCAGCTGAAGGTCAGAGCCCATATCATTTGGTGGCAATGGAGGACTACATTTGGGAAGCAGGGAGTGAGCATTGTCACCCTACAACAGGAAGTGCCTTAACAAGGCCTATTATGGCAGGAGGACCAGGTACTATTTTAATGAAAGCTGCAGACTTCAAAATACTGAAGATAACTTCAGAAACGACATTATCGTGTTGTGTGATTTTAGTGGTTGGGTTTATATCTACTTTAGAAGATGCAAAAATATCAACCAAAAATTGTAAATCACGTCTGTTAGTAAAATAAAGCCCGTTCATTCAATCGATCATTTTGGGTATGGAACAAACTAGAGAAGCAGCCTTGGTGCTCCATTTGGACTAAAGCCAGAGTTCCCGGCTGGGTTATCACCGATGGTGTGCTTCATACACAGGACACACAGCCCCTATTAAAGGAGCAGTAAATCTTCCCTGGGATCTCAGTCCTTCTGAGATGTCTTTACAGCTCAGTAAAATGAATTTACTTCTCACCCTGTGATGCGGGTCATCTCCAGATTTATGATCTGTTTGTGAAGGACTCCTTGCTTTGAAATCAACACCAAGGTTTATTCTTGATGCCAGAGCTGGGCATTATCTAGAAGGTATAACACCTAGGCTTGTACTGCTAATTTAATGGCCTCCAATTGACCAATCAGGACCATCCATTCTTCCACAATGACTGCAGAGATGTTGATGTGGTATCCCTCTCAATAAGTAAATCTCAATCTGATGATATTTTTCTTCCAAGTTAACAATTTACAGAAAATAATTCCACTTGTAACCCTAATCTCCATAATCTTCCCCCTTATGCTTTCCCAGGACCAGTGCTAGAGTGTACGGGGCCCCAAGGCAAGACCATCTACTTACAGCCCTATACTCACAGCACACTCCATGAATTCAGCAGTACTCCATTTTCCTTGTTTCTCCGGGGTCTCTCCATGCCCCACCCACATATACCATTCTGTACCTCATCCTCTATGATATCTGGGATATAGTAGCTTTGCCCTGACAAGTGACCCACCTGACACTTCTGGGAGTTTTTCAGTGTTTGAATAAAGTTTTCCCCATACAAACCCTTGCCTTCTGGGAAGTGTAGTTCGGAGCTGTGCTGACTGCCCCAGAGGAGGTAGCAGGCCATGGAGAACTACATCTCCCAGAGTGCAGTGCGCAGGCCCATGTTCTGCATTAGGCAGGGATTGGCTGGGAGAGAAGTCAGTGTCTCTGTGCTGGGATGGAGTCGGATCCTCTGCTCGGGAGTTGATGTGCGGAGCCGGACTTCAGCACCTCTGACATCAAACAAGGTCCGCTTCCTCTGGAGGCGGGACCTGGGATAGCAATGGTGAGGTCCTGTGCAATATGATCTGTATACCGGCAGCCATGGCTGCGCCCTAGGCGGCAGTGCGCCCTAGGTGGCTGCCTAGTTCACCCAGCGGTAGCACTGGTCCTGCGCTTTCCAAAATCATACTGAAACCACCTCATGCAATCAGTGGACTGCTGGAAGTATTAAAACGGCCAACACCAGCAGAATTTAGGATATTTTTGTTTTCTGAACTTTTGTTTGCTTTTCTAATGTCTAATGGGGTCAAATCAACAATTGTTTTCCACCGCGGTGATGAGAAAAATTAGCAGAATGAAAAACTTTTCCTGAAGAAATAAAATTCTCATGGTGAATGTGGTTTTCATTTGGGACAAATTATACAAATTGTAATGAAACCTACGTCTGGGATTCCATTCTAAGGCTAGGTTCTCATCAATGTAGGTTGTAGGTGATGTGTTTTTAATTTTACATTTTTCATTTTTGAACACACAATTTTGATGCATTTTGCCTTTTTTTTTGGTTTAAAGGAAAGTATGACAGTTCTGTTCACGTAGTGTGACTTTGATGTGACTTTACATTCTCTGGCACTCAAGTAGCATCAAAGTAGTGAAGGAACCTTTATGTGTCTAAAGTCACTTGGCTTAGGCTCCTTTCACACTTTTTTGACTTGGGCTTCGACATGCGAGACCCCCAAGTCGCAGGACATGTGCAATTCAATGTATTTCTATGAGAGCCATTCCTCCTGACACTACAGAAGTCACTTACAAAAAGGTTCCTGCACTACTTTGGTCTGGATTTTGATGCGACTTTGGTCCAGAGAATCTAAAGTCAGATCAAAGTCGCACCAAAAGTCACATCAAAGTCACTTTCAAAGTCGCACTGGAAATTGTGAGACTTTGGAGATGCACTAATGTGAAATGAGCCCCATATTTTCTATTAGCCAGAAAAAACTATTTTGCTGTGAAGGTTCGAATGAAAAGCTAACTGTGCCAGCTCTGCTTTAGGTGTGACACACAGAGATTCTCCCATTTGGGACCTCGGTCTTGTCTAAGGCCAATAATGGCCATATGTGGCAAATTTCAAGCTATTTCAACCAAAATTACCAGATAGATTGATGCTACCACCAAGAGTTTTTCCCTGTTTGGATGATAAGTATTGACAAAGATAAGTTGCATTGCAGTCATATTTAAAAATGGTTGAAATTGCCTAACTGCTTTTTGTGTCTAACATACACAGGGGTTGAATGGGAGAAAATAACAAAATTCCAAAATCCACCCTCAACAGCATGGATGGAGGAATCTCCCATGGCCGTTAACATACTCAAGCAACTTCAACACACACGGCTGCTTGAATACCCAAGCGGTGACTGGATGAATGGTGACTAGGACAGGATGCAGTCACTGTTCAGCTGACAATTTTCAACCTGTCTCTTTCGATTTTTCAATCGACTTATTGTTATGCCAAGAGCTGCTGACAAGGTCACCGCAGCTTGAATTTTAGCCGATTCAGAAGGAACTGGGCACAATTCAAGATGTGCATAGCTAGCATTAGATTTTGGTGTAGCACCTTCCCTGTTAGGCTGATAGCTAAATTCAGTTTTTGGCTTCTGCTGTAATTGGAGGAGCAGTGATTGTTGAATCTGGTCTGTTCAGGGCTTCGCAGACTGGGAGTTTGATTGCTTCCCCCTGTCTTCAGCAGAAGTTTCTGGAACTTAGGGAGGGAGAATTCAAATGACCAGCCTGAAAATTGGGCAGGACCTAGCCAATCCCTGGGGAGGTGTGCCCAGCTGATGGCTGAGTTGCTGAGCCCTGAGGAGATCATCTTTTTTCATCTGAGGAAATGGATCTATGAGCTGAGGAGAGAGGGGCTTCTTGCCCTGGAGCCGTTTGGTCTGAATACTGAACTACTTTGCAAGAAGCTGCATCTATGGATTGACTGTACCAGGATCCAGTGAGTACAGCCTCTTTTCTGTGCTAAAACTACATGGTCCCCAGCTGTGAACTGTTCCAGTCTGCCTTTACCTGTGCTCAAACTACTTCATGGTCCCCCGCCGCGAACCGTGGACTGTTCCAGTCTGCCTTTACCTGTGTTCAAACTACTTCATGGTCTTTAGCCATGAACCGTGGACTGTTCCAGTCTACCTTTACCTGTGCGCAAGATACTTCATGGTTCCCAGCTGTAAACCGTGGACTGTTCCAGTCTGCCTTTACCAGTGCGCAAGCTACTTCATGGTTCCCAGCTGTAAACCGTGGACTGTTCCAGTCTGCCTTTACCCGTGCTCAAGCTACGTCATGGTGCCCATCTGTGAACCGTGGACTGTTCCAGTCTACCTTTACCAGTGCTCAAGCTACTTCATGGTCCCCAGATGTGAACCGTAGACTGTTCCATTCTGCCTTTACCTCTGCTCAAACTATTTCATGGTCCCCAGCCATGAACCATTGACTGTTCCAGTCCACCTACCCTAGTGCTTCTGTTACTGAGTAAGGAGAGTCCTCTGCTAACAATACATTCCGTTGTGGAGAATCCTGCATCAACCCAAATTCCCTCCCAAGTTTCTACTAAGAAATAAACTTTCAAAAGACAACCCCAGAGGGACTGTACTGTTGCTGCTGCGCAATTGAATGCCTATACATTGTTTTGGTAAAGAACCTGTGAATCTCAGTGGATCCTATGGGGGTAGCGCTACATTGGTGATTTGCAAATATCCTTAAACCTTTCACATATGGAGTATCACACCCTCATGTGTCTCTGCTTTGTTGCATAAGCTCAATTTTGATGTCAAGCAGTGGTTTGGTAACTGCTAAGTGTGCACAGGCTAGGTGACAGTTGAGACAAGACACGCTATACTAGAGGAGAGAAAAGGGGGAGGGGAAATGTAGTCATAGTACAAGAAAAAAAAAATCACTGCCAAATAACAATAAAGATTGTATGGTAAAACTGGTTTCCAATGTGTGTATTATTGGGAATGTACTGAATGGTTTATGTTTTAGTTGAAAACATATTTAAATAAAATCAATTCAATAAATGTGATATTGTTTTACACATAGTAGTCTTAAAAGTCCAAAACTTTGTTTTTCTGAGTAAAAAAAATAGAGAAGAGTGTAAATATATTCCATAAAGAAGAAAAAGGACAAATAGATTATGAAATCTAAATGTGTTAATACCGAATTCAAGTAGGAAAACTTGCACTGATATGATGTTACACATGTAAAGCTCACTAATCATCGTCATCTTATCAGCAGTGTGATTTTTACCAATCGGTGTGACAGTAAAAGGACGTATGGAACAACATGACAATAATATAATCCAGTGTCCACATATTACATGTGCAGTGCTTGCCCCTATTAGTCCCTCGGTTCCTTTCCCAAGTTGGGATAGTAGCAGCCAGGCAAACAGCAACACAGTCAATCTCACGGCTCAGTAATCAGTCTATGGGTATCTAGTGATGCTTTATTGCAACTTGAACTTGGTCAGGGTATAGGGGGAGCTGTGGAATACTTCAAATGCACAGTGCAATAATTGGAGGACACTCTTTGCTTCAGCTTAATATTAATAAGCGTTTGGACCCCGAGAAAGAAACAGGGAATGTCCCACTCCAATCAAGCATCAAAACGGATGCACTAAGAGAGAGTAGCAGCCTTCAGTCACTAGGATCCTATACTTGGGCTTGTACTCACAATATCCCCGGATACTTGGATACCTCCTTCCAATATCAGCCGGACACTTCTCCAGTGAATTCCAAGACCAGATCCTCAGTAAAATCCCTTAATCAGCTTCAGCTATTTCTGACAATACCCCCCTCCCCCCCCCCCAGCTCCAGACCTCGATGAACTCCTGCAGCATCAGCTGCACTGGTCAGAAGGGCAGGAGGCCTTCAGGCTGGGGACCTCTTCTCTTGGACATGAACCCTGCTGCTCCAGGCCCCCAGTTATTTATGTCCTCCTCAGCCACCTACTGGGCATCCTCTCCCAGGGATTGGCTGAGACCACATAAATATTCAGGCCAAGGGTCTGCCTCTTCCAACCCACTACATTCTAGAATCCACCTGAAGGTTGGGGAAGCAATCGAGCCTGCAGCCAGTGAAACCTAGAACAGCCCAAAACAATCGCTCACCACTTCACTGACCACAGAGGAGACCAACAAAACTAAAGGTACCTAAACCTTTCTAGCAGGGGGGCTACACATCTAGGAGGGGGCTACACCTGGCACACGTTTATTGTGGGGCCAGTTGATGGCCGTAGACTTTTAGTACATTTTAGCTGTGTGTGGATGAAGAGGAACTAATGAATACTCACTGGTAACTGAGAGGTTAATGGATTGAAATGCATTCCAGTTGAGAGGTTCATAATAAAAGGTTTCTCTAGTTCAGACATCTTGAAAGGATGGCTATCTTTATACCTTCTATATTATTTGTACAGCAAATACTTCAATGACACTGGTTTGTTCCAGATAAAGGATGATCCTCCAATCAAATGACCCCCAGGAGGTTTTAATGTAAGCTCATAGTTCATGGTAATGGCACATCAACCCCTTATTACTCCTCTGCCATTTATTACCGTGAATGGGTCAAAAGACGATGGTCATGAACTTCCTAATAATGATTGTCAGAGTTATAATGACTTCCTCCACAACGAAGAAGAAAGGTCTCTTTGGTAGAAGATTATAGAATCTAGTAGTCACCCAGGCAGCCTTCTTGATTTAGCCTACAAAGAGGTCCTCCTCTCTTCATCTACATTATATGGAAGTGGAGAAACTTTTAGTTTACAGAGGCTTGTAAGAAAGATGGTTGGCACTAAGGATGCACTGATACCAATACCGGTACTGGTGCCAATACTGAGTATTTTCATGAGTACTCATGAAAACACTACTGATACCTTAACCGATTTTAAATTCCCGCCGCTTTCTTTCCTCTTCTTGCAGCGATGACAGTTCGGGCTAGACGGCATCTGATTGGTCAGCAGTTGAGAGTAGCTGACCAAAAGCTGACGCAGGAAGTGACATCACTCTGGTACCGGACTGTTTTCCTTTACTCGGTAACTGACTTCAGGGCTGTCCTAATGCATGGGCACCCCCAGGCACTGCTCAATGGATCTCATAATAATTAGGCATTACATCATATTTGCCAACTGTCCCAGACCAGACAGTCACACTTTTAAAGTGGAGTTCCACCTGAAAAAAAAATAAAATAAAAGTCAGCAGCTACAAAAACTGTAGCTGCTGACTTTTAAATTACAGACACTTACCTGTCCCTCGGTCCAGTGGTGTCCTCACCACGGCTGGTTTCACCGGCTGTCTTCTCTCCCCAGTGCCAACATCTTTAGTGTGGGCACCTGGCTGAGACAGCTTGCGGCTTCACAGCCGGATGCCCACTGTGCATGAGCGAGAAGCGCTGCGCTTTGTGAATGGCCCCGTAGTCTTCTGGGACCTGTCGTGTCCCAGAAGACTACGGGGAGGGAGGACAACTTCCTCTTCCAATCACCTAGGCCAGGGGTGGGCAACTGTGGCCCTGCAGCTGTTGTAGAACTACAAGTCCCATAAGGCATTGCAAAACTGACAGTTACAAGCATGACTCCCAAAGGCAGAGGCATGACGGGACTTGTAGTTCACCAACAGCTGGGAGGGCCACAGTTGCCCACCCCTAACCTAGGCAATCGCAGCGGAAGTGGGTACCTGTCAAATGTGGGTACCCGCTGCCCCCCCCCCGCTCCCCAAAGGTGCCCATTCTTAATGGGGGCTTGAAGTGGAACCTTTTGGGTGGAGCTCCGCTTTAACTAAGCTGTCCTGGAATGTGTCCCAGAACCTGTACTGTGCCCTCCTGATCCCAGTATTGTACTCTCCTGACAACCCCCCCCCCCCCATACTGTGCACTTCTGCCTTCCCCTGTACTGTGCCCTTTGTGTTGATTAGTCTCCGATTTACAGTTGTGTCCAAAATTATTCAACCCCCACTGAAATTGAGTGTTTTGGCCAGTTTGACATTGCTTTTGATCATTCAGTCATCTTGCTTACATTTACATTAAAGAGGCACTTGTAGGTCAGACAAATATAACATAACAGTTATAATGAAATAACCACAAATGTCTTTTCTGTGCTCACAGCATTATCAGTTTTATTCAACCCCCAAGTGACATTCAATCTTAGTACTTAGTACAGCATCCTTTTACAGTTATAACAGCTTTTAAACGTGAAGCATAGCTTGACACAAGTGTCTTGCAGCGATCTACGGGTATCTTCGCCCATTCTTCATGGGCAAAGGCCTCCAGTTCAGTCACATTCTTAGGCTTGCGCACTGCAACTGCTTTCTTTAAGTCCCACCAGAGGTTCTCAATCGGATTTAAGTCTGGTGACTGCGATGGCCACTCCAAAATGTTCCAGCCTTTCCTCTGCAACCATGCTCTAGTGGACTTGGAGGTATGCTTGGGATCATTGTCCTGTTGAAAGGTCCAACGTCTCCCAAGCCTCAGGTGTGTGACGGACTGCATCACGTTTCCATCCAATATCTCCTGGTACTGAAGAGAATTCATGGTACCTTGCACACGCTGAAGCTTCCCTGTACCTGCAGAAGCAAAACAGCCCCAAAGCATGATTGACCCTCCACCATGCTTCACAGTAGGCAAGGTGTTCTTTTCATCATAGGCCTTGTTCTTCCTCCTCCAAACATAGCGTTGATCCATGGGCCCAAACAGTTCTAATTTTGTTTCATCAGTCCACAGAACACTATCCCACAACTTTTGTGGTTTGTCCACATGGCTTTTGGCATACTGCAGTCGACTCTTCTTATTCTTTGGAGACAGCAAGGGGGTACGCCTGGGAGTTCTGGCACGGAGGCCTTCATTACGCAGTGTGCGTCTTATTGTCTGGGCTGAAACTTCTGTACCCACATCTGACAAATCTTTTCTCAGTTCCTCAGCAGTCACACGGGGACTTCTCTCCACTCTACGCTTCAGGTAGCGCACAGCAGTCGAAGTCAGCATCTTCTTTCTGCCACGACCAGGTAGCGTTTCAACAGTGCCCTTTGCCTTGAATTTGCGAATGATGCTTCCTAAGGTGTCTCTTGGTATGTTTAACATCTTTGCAATCTTCTTATAGCCATTGCCCTTCCTGTGAAGAGAAATCACCTCTTCTCTTGTCTTCCTGGACCATTCTCTTGCCTTCACCATGTTTGTAACCACACCAGTAAATGTCTAGAAGGAGCTGAGTATCACAGTCATTTTAAAGCTGCCTAATTGGTGCTTATTATGCTTGATTGCTGCTCGGTGACATCCACAGGTGTTTTCAATACCTGATGGAAAGCACCTGTATGAACCTCTGTTCTTCAGAGTGGTAGTCTTTAAGGGGTTGAATAATTGTGGCAATGAAGAAACCACATAAGAACCATTTACTACTGTATTACATAAACAATTGATGTCATTTTAGTTGCATTTGGGTAGTTACAACGTCCTTGTAGGATTTGATTCTGAATACAATTCCAAATGTACACTATAGTCCCTAAACCCCTTTACAGCATTGGGGGTTGAATAATTTTGGACACAACTGTATGACATGTTTTCTTGTTGTTTAAAATGTTTATTACACTTTTAATAATAAATATAATATAAAATATAATAAATATAGGTTTAATTCTATCAACTATTTAATTCTTGAGAGTAGATGTGTAAATTGGGGCAGCCTGGTAGGGGCCCCAGTGCATTATTTTGCCCAGGGGCCCATGATGCTATTAAGATTCTGTAGTCCATCAGCCTTTCATTGTCTTTTATCTGTTTCTAGAAGACAGCCCAGTGTTCTAGGCGGTATTGAGCTCAGTAAAAGATTTTTGGTGGTGAGGGAATAAAGCAAACCTTTTTTTGGTCTGATATAAATATGACAATGTGGATGTGTAGTAATGGTTGATCAGGCCTCCGTCCAGCCTGCCTGGGTCTCAGCAGATTCTAATAATGTCCCCTCTTTTCAGCTCTCACATTCCATTCTACCTGATGTCATGACTACACATGGGTGATTACCCAATAATAAAGTTTAAATGGTGATTCATTATTGCAGCTAAGTGAATTACAGAGGCTCTTGTGAATGTACCATAAGGACATCTCAGCATAGAAGCGGCCTGATCTGAGTAATAGCCTGTGATCTCTTTTCATGAACAAGTCCGTTCCCAGAGAATTCATGCAGGCCGCTGCGTTTGATCACTTTACACTGTATAATCCTCAATATGCCTTCATGTCTAGCAGATTTCATCTTTCCTTAATCCATAAGACGCTCATTCACATCCTTGCAGTTATGGATCTGTATTTATGACCCGTATTTATCACTTCCTGAGAGCCGGCCTCACATTCATCTGAACAGTACGAGGAGAAAGGCCACTTTGTGTCTTTTCATCTTCCATCCTGCTGTATTGTTGGTGTCACTGGGAATACGCAGTGACCCCACTAGTTCAATACATCCAAATACTGTTTATATAGAGAGAGTTCAAAGCGGGAATACACAAAATTCCATAATTGCCGACTGTCTCTTATTTCCAAAATCTGATCCTGGAATGAATCCAGTTCTTCCTGCTGAACAATGCTTCCATGAGATCCCTGATTTCCTCCATTCTATGTGCTGATGTCATGCGGGATCTTTCAACTTAATTAGTAGTAAGGGCTCCTTTACACCTGCTTTGTCTCTAAGAGCAATCCACGTTGCAAATCGCATTTCAGAGAGCTTTTAACCACCTAATTGCTGGATTATCATTCCGCAACCGCGTGCATTGTGTGCATATGGGGGGGCAGTTGCAGTGCAGTCCCATTCACATGATTGGGCCACGCTTGGTGGGCAGTAGCGTCCACCGAGTGCATCAGAGGGTACATTTGCTGCCACAAAGCAAAGCATCCACAGCATGTGTACATCCCCAGCCGCTGCTTGGGCAGCTAAAGGCAGAGTGGTTGAGGTAAGGCAAACCATGGCCCAACTGCCCAGTTTTACCACCACCCCCAACCGCATGGGCAGCACAGTTGCTAAATGGTTAGCATTTCCGCCTGGCAGTACTAGGGTCGTGGGTTCGTATCACAACCACGACACCTCCTGCCTGGAGTTTGCATGTTCTCCATGTGCCTGCGTCGGTTTCCTCCGGGTACTCCAGTTTCCTCCCACACTCCAAAGACATGCTGGTAGGTGAATGGGCTCCTGTCTAAATTGGCCCTAGTATGTGTATGTATGAATGTGAGTTAGGGACCTTAGATTGTACGCCCCTTGAGGGTTAGGGACTGATGTGAATGTACAATATATATCTAAAGCGCTGCGTACATTAATGGCACTATATAAGTACCTGAAATAAATAAATCATGCACACTGAGCGTTTTTGAAGCGTTGGTTCGAATCCTGCCTGCAGTTTGCATGTTCTCCCTGTGCCTGCGTGGGTTTCCTCCGAGTACTCCGGTTTCCTCCCACACTCCAAAGACATGCTGGTAGGTGAATTGGCTCCTGTCTAAAGTGGCCCTACTATGTGTATGTATGAATGTGAGTTAGGGACCTTAGATTGTACACCCCTTGAGGGTTAGGGACTGATGTGAATGTACAATATATATGTAAAGCGCTGCGTAAATTGACGGCACTATACAAGTACCTGTAATAAATAAATAAATAATGTATAAACAAACCCTAACCCCACACTGATGCAACTTACCACGGGACTTGCGACACAAAGTTGCAAAGACAAGTCAAAACACATTCATTTCAATGGGTACCATCTTAATCAATGTGACTCAAGTCGCAGCAACAAAAACATTACTTTTCTGTGATATTGGAGATATTAGAGGAGATTTCTTCAATGCACGAGGAAATGCACTCTTTCGCTAAGTTTAGACTTGTGTCTAAAATGACGATCCTTTGAAAAGCGATCCTCTGAGAAGTGAGGCATTTGACAGACGGTGAGGGGGGGTGATGCGATGCCTACTGCCTGCCTGTTTGAACCCCATGCCAAAATGCCACCGCCGTGTGCATTGCAGGGTGTTTGCAGCACATCCCTATTTGCTTGAACAGGTCCTGTTTGGTAGGCTTGCTGTCCATTGAGTGCGGCATGAGAGATCATTTTTGCCACAAGCGCAAAGCATCTTAGCCACAGCCTGCAAATACTTATTCTGCTTTTAAAGCTTAAGATGGGAGCAGATGGGGGGCTCTAAAAACGCAGTTTTAAGCTGCCCCCAACCGCAAGTCTAAATGAGCCAGTTGTCACTCAAACAGGTGTTGTCAATGAAAGATTTCCGTGACAAATGTCAAATTTTGGATTTCCTGACACTTTTTTTTGGTCAGTGACGGAGGTCACCAGGACAGATAAAGAGGGTGACCCTCCCCAGCCGAGACACAGACAGCATCAAAGACCTGACAAGAAATTGACTTTTTCCTACCCTATTCAAGAAAAATAAAAGGTTCTGGCCATGGATACTGTTTATGGGCCCCGTACACATTTAGTGATTTGGAATCACGGACAGAATTGCTGGCTCTTGATTAGAACTTTTTCTCTGGTGTATCAATTAGTCATATGATAGGCTCGAAAGAGCAGGGCCCTTGAACCCCTCGTGTTGTGTTACTGTATTGTCTCATGTACTGTCCCCACTATAATGTACAGCGCCAAGCAAACCTTTTAGCGCTATATAAATACTGTATAATAATATGATAACCTTGTGATGGAAAAATATAAAACTATACCGAAGTTTAAAGCGGAGATCCACTCAAAAGCGGAAGCTCCACTTATTTGCCTTCCTACCCCCCTCCACTGCACGTTTTGGGGAGGAGAGGGTACCTGTTTTTGACAAGTGACAGAAGTTCGGCCCCCTCCTCCCTCCTTATACTTCACATATACGTGATTTTGCGCACCCGTTCTGCCCTGTAGCAGTATTTCTGCTATAGGGCGGCACGGAAGCGGTTGAATGAAATTTTGTTTGTTTCCATAACCCCCAAAAAAATAAATATTTAGATTTTTATTATTATGATTATTTCATTTATGAGATACATAGTTAGTCTGGTTGAAAAAGAGACACACATCTAGTTCATCCAATAGAATTTCTGCAGAAACTAAACACATTGACTAATTAATACTACTAGTAACTTCTATCTTTTTTTTTAGTCGCTTGATCAATTTAGGAAAATAAGGATAATGACCTTTGACATCTGAAAGTCTGATCCTGGTTGGTTGCTGTGGGGTGACGCAGACAGTTCTTAGTTTGGGACCTCTTCTGATTATTTTATTGATGAGAATTTGTTTATTTGAGGTAATTATATAGCGCCATCAATGTATGCAGAGCTTTACATATATATTGTACATTCACATCAGTCCCTAACCCTCAAGGGTCGTACAATCTAAGGTCCCTAACTTACATTCATATACAGGGGCCAATTTAGACAGGACCCAATTAACCTACCAGCATGTCTTTTGAGTGTGGGAGGAAACCAGAGTACCCTGAGGAAAACCACACAGGCATAGGAAGAACAAGCAAACTCCAGGCAGGTGGTGCCGTGGCTGGGATTTGAACCAACGACCTTAGTACTGCCAGGCAGAAGTGATAACCATTTAGCCACCGTGCTGCCCAGTGGCTCATTACTTCTATTTTTTTTTTGTGGCTTGATCAATTTAGGCAATTCTGAAAGTCTGGACCTGGTTGGTTGCTGTGGGATGACACAGACAGTTCTTAGTTTGGGATCTCTGGAAGACCATTCTGATTATCCTAAGCAGGAGATGAATAATGATAGAATCCCTGCGTCTTCTTTGCTTGGCCTCCTACAGATACTTGACCTTAGAGTGTCAGCCAATGTCCTGGTATTGAAATATGTTAGGTGGGCCAGTACAACCAGCCATGTGGAGCTTGATGTCATTACATGGCTCAAGGTGAGTAATAGCTATCGATGGCCAAAAAAAAAAAAAAGTGATGCACTTCACGCCGCCCTCTACCACACTGCCGTGCAGCACAAGTCCCAGCAACAGGGCTGCAATTCAGTATGAATGGGTCCTAAATTGAAAACAAAAATGTGATGACCCACAGCAACCCAATCTTCCTGATTACTGTAATTAGGTTCCTGATTGGTTGCTGCTTGTAATTACTATCATCTGAACAGCCATTAGAATTTTAGAAGCTGTATTAACTCTTTAGTATACCTGTGTATGTACCATTTAAAGCGTATGTACCATTTAAAGCAGGGAGCTGAGCGTAATCTGAGACCTGAGTGGAGGGAACACCCCCTCTACACAATCTTATCAGGAAAAATGCACCGCTGAGGCTGTCAATCACCTTCTGTGTGCTGGAGGGGGGGGGGTTCTCCCGAGATTCTATAGTAGTGGGAGAAACAGAACTGGCAAAGAGAGAAGAGAGAGGAGACAAACATAACACTTGGATTGAGGCTAGTACACAATATTGAGAGATATGCTCTGTTCATTTTTAATTGTAAAGCTTTATAACCACTTAACCACTTTAAAGTGATATTAAAGGTTTGGGTTTTTTTTTTTTTAAATATCATGTCATACTTATCTGCTCTGTGCAGTGGCTTTGCACAAAGCAGCTCCAATCCTCCTCTTCTTGGGTCCCCCACTGGCTCTTCCCCCTTGAGCAGCGCCCCCAGCAGCAAGCCACGTGCTATGCGGTCACTGGTGCTCTTTGTCAAGCCCCGCTCTATGTTTCCATAAGACACACAGAGCCATGTCCCAGCCCTGCTCTAGCTCTCACCTCACTGGCTGTAATTGACAGCAGTGGAAGCTAATGGCTCCCACTACTGTGTCTCAGCCAATGAGGAGAGAGAGACCAGGGACAGCCGAGGCTCCTGTGAACACTGCTGAATCGAGGGGGCTCAGGTAAGTATTGGGGGGGGGGAATTAGCACACAGAAGATTTTTCATCTTCATGCATGAAGGTAACAAAAACTTCAGCCTTTAGAACCACTTTAGGTCTAATGGAACTTGTTGATCGCAGCCTCTGCCAGGCTGGTTGTTCAGGTGCCTTCTCATGGTTAAGCTCTCTGTCAGGCAGATTTCCCTTCACTTCCTGTCCTGGACAACAGGACACTTTGCAAGAAGCAGAGCCTCTGTTTGTAGTGCCCCTGAGACATATTTTTTCAGACTAAAGCCAGGCATACATGGGTCAAATTCAGAAAGCATCTTCTTTAGAAAATCTTTTCTAAGAATTTTCGTTTGAATTTCGCACCATTATTGGGCCACAGAAACGGCCTATATTCGTGCAATCATCGAATCTGAGTGATCGGGCATGTTGGAAATTTTTTGAAAAACGAACGAATTTCTAATCAACGATGGGAGAATCGTGTAAGAAATGTAATTGAAAAAGAAATGAGCGTGAGCTGCGACCTGGAAAGAAATGGAAATTCTTGGCCACGAAAATTCTATTCTGTAGCAACATGTGAAATTGAAGGCTTGGCTGGTCAAATTTCGAAATCAATGGTTGCACCTTCGGATTACCAAACGCCCCTGAAACACGCAAAATTTCTGATTTCCTAAAGAAACAATTGAGTACTGTCCGTGATACTTTTTTTATTTGCACTAACATACAGTTTTGAGGACAAGCTTTTGGGGAGTGTCCCCTTCTTCAAGGTCCAAGCAGTACTATTACATGTTGCATGTTACATGTTACATGTTATTATTATGTTGTGATTTGTATAGTACTATATAGACAAAAAGGTGCAGCGCTAATAATGGAAAAGGTGAAACATCAGCATACATTCAATTATAAGAGTAGAACAGATGAGGACATGAAATCGTATATTCGTCACAAATATAAGTTCGATGTTCAATCAAGTGTCCGAAAACATGTAAAAGGGTGCAATGTGCCAATTCTGCCAGGTCCCCTTATCAAGGTGAATGATCCAAAAGTGAGCAGGAAATAAGTTAAATGCGCACTCACCAGAAGTGCGTTTAAAATACGCATGAAAGAAGTATCCTCTCTCCAGGTACATCTAAGTTCTCCACACTCAGGTAAAACTGCGCTCACTAGTTCTCACTGGTCATCAATCCTGGTCAGGTTCCATGGTACATCCGACACTTATACACCTCTGGAGTCCCTCCTTAAAACTTGGTGCTGTGAAAGGGTGGCGCTCATAAAGAACCCAATAAGGGACATCACATAGCGTGATACTGCATAAACACTATTCCAAAAGTAGCATAAAACAGGATAGGATACTGACCGCAATCATGAAATGGATGTCCAGGTGCTGTAGCCTCCTGACGCGTTTCGTGCTAAGCACGTTCTCAAAGGGTGCAGGGCTTACAGCACAGACATCCTCTTACTGCTATTTATAATTTGCAATGGCAATCGCACTTGTATAGTACTGCTTGGACCTTGAAGAAGGGAGCACTCCCCGAAAGCTTGTCCTCAAAATTGTATGTTAGTGCAAATAAAAACAGTATCACGGACAGTACTCAATGGTTTCTGTCGCAAATGCACTAATACGGCTACAATCACCTCAAGCAAAATGATTTCCTAAAGAAAATTTGTCCGGAATTCGACCCATGTATGGCCTGCATTATACATTGAATCATGCATTTGCAAACAAGGCAGCTTGATGAGATCATTTTACGTGAAGCTGATCTCATCCATATTTATCTGACAACTGTTTTAAGGTCTATAGACTCTCTTTACGTTTGTTTTAATCCTACATCCTTAACTACAGTTGCCGCTGACTCGATTTGCAGTAAAATAGCCCGGGAACGTGACCTGGTTATGAATGGCACTGTCCAGAGATCTTATCTCCAGATTTTTATTTATTTTTGTATTAGTACCTTTAGAACTCTACACGCTCCGGTGCAATCTCCGAAATGACAAAACCCTTGTTATTAACAAGTCAGATGAGCAGCGCAAGAAAAAAAAAAAAAAATACATCTCGTATTATGTGAGGACTAATCTTCCAACTATTTTTTGCATGTCAAATCAAGTGACACTTACTATTTGCTCTGTCAAACAAAGCACCGCTACCCTGCTAGGCTTCAACAGATATGCAAATGGATTTAGTGCAGCTGAGAAAAGAGTTATATAGCAAGTCATCAGGGTTTCTCCAAACACAAGGAAAGATAAATGCACTGCTAAGGGAACAGATGTTATGACAGTCGATCTTATAAACACACTGTACCATGCATTCAAAGCTGCAACTGTTCTCCCCACCGTACAAGCACCTCACAAACTAATGTGTTTGCTAATTCAATAGTAAATATGAAAACATTTCTCGGGGAGGAGATAACAGCTTATATTTGAAGTATAAGGAGGAAAAAAAAAAAAGAGAGTTTTTTTTTTTCCCAAGTCTGAAGTAGGTTAGCTTCCTCTGCAGTAGCCAAAGTTGTAGAAGTTAAAAATGAACCTCAAGATATATGTCTTTCTCCAGCTTGAGGAAAAAAAATGATGTGCCGCTTCACATTGTCCAGTTGTGAAGTCCTGAACGGCCCATAAAACTGCTATTTGAAAGACAGAAAACTTACATGAGAAAGCTTACATTTTCTTTGTGTGGCCATAATGAGGTTATTTATGGTAGATCGAGGTAACCTTGTAAGGAAGATTAAAGGTTTTTATAATAAAAGAAAGCACAGACTAAGGGGACTGAGTTCCTCCAAAAGCAATGACTCTCAGGACTGGATTAATTACCAAAGCAACCGTTAAAACTTCAAGAAGATTGCTTGTAAACCTCCGAGCAAAAGCTATAAACTATATTCCCTGCCATATAGCTGCCCATATGTTGAGGCTCAGCAGTTTTGATAGCAGGGGCCATGCACAACATAACCCGGCTGTCTATCCTCCTTGTATAAAGCAGAGGGCAGGGAGCCAATCAGCCACTATCTTATTGATGATCACTTGGAATGCACAAGTCACATAAAGTGATTGTAGACGTATATCATTCCTAATGTATGGTCATTGCACAACATTGTATCAGGACCGTTCTCCGCAGTTGCTGAAAGGTTGGAAGCGGAAAAGAAAATGGACACTGGTCAATGGAAAAATCTATCTATATCCATGGCATCCAACCTGTGGTCCCAGGGCTGCTTCTTGTGTGGTTCTAGGGCTGCGTACAGACCTCTGGTGCTTCTTGTGTGGTTCTAGGGCTGCGTACAGACCTCTGGTGCTTCTTGTGTGGTTCTAGGGCTGCGTACAGACCTCTGGTGCTTCTTGTGTGGATCTAGGGCTGTGTACAGACCTCTGGTGCTTCTTGGGTGGATCTAGGGCTGCATACAGACTTTTGGTGCGTCTTGTGTGGCCCTAGGGCTGCATATAGTCCATTGGTGCTTTTTGTGTGGCCTGAAGACTACATACAGGCCTTTGGTGCTTATTGTGTGACCTGAAGGCTGCATACAGAACTTTGGAGCTTCGTGTGTGGACCTAGGTCTGCATACAGAACTTTGGAGCTTCGTGTTTGGACCTAGGTCTGCATACAGAACTTTGGAGCTTCGTGTGTGGACCTAGGTCTGCATACAGACCTTTGGAGCTTCGTGTGTGGACCTAGGTCTGCATACAGACCTTTGGAGCTTCGTGTGTGGACCTAGGTCTGCATACAGACCTTTGGAGCTTCGTGTGTGGACCTAGGTCTGCATACAGAACTTTGGAGCTTCGTGTGTGGACCTAGGTCTGCATACAGAACTTTGGAGCTTCGTGTGTGGACCTAGGTCTGCATACAGAACTTTGGAGCTTCGTGTGTGGACCTAGGTCTACATACAGAACTTTGGAGCTTCGTGTGTGGACCTAGGTCTACATACAGAACTTTGGAGCTTCGTGTGTGGACCTAGGTCTGCATACAGAACTTTGGAGCTTCGTGTGTGGACCTCGGTCTGCATACAGACCTTTGGAGCTTCGTGTGTGGACCTAGGTCTGCATACAGACCTTTGGTGCTAACTGTGAGGCCTGAAGGTTGAATACAGACCTTTGGTGCTAATTGTGTGGCCTGAAGGCTGCATACTGACCTTTGGTGCTAACTGTGAGGCCTGAAGGTTGAATACAGACCTTTGGTGCCAATTGTGTGGCCTGAAGGCTGCATACAGACCTTTGCCAGCTCTACACTTAAAACTGAGCAATCAAAGACTGCTGATAGCTCAGTTCCTGGGTCTGTTCTGAAAACTGTGACTGTCAGTAATCAGTGCTCTGCCCCTCCAGTGCTCCCTGGAGCCTCAGGCTGTGGAGGGGGCGGGAGTGGCTGGCTTAGGCTCTCAGTGACTCCATAAGAGGCTGAACCAGCTGCTGGTCAGGCAGCTGGGAAGATCACAACACTATTACAGGGATCCCTGCAAAGCATGGACTGGCTCTGATGTCAGCGGGATTTTGATTAGTAACACAAATTAAAGCGCCAACCACTTTACATGCATTTTTTATGTGTTTTTTAAGCTTTTGTGATGTTTTTTGAAGCTTTAATGAAGCTTGGCAAATGCCCTGTGTGTGTTGGATTTCATTTTTTTCCGATATATGAAATACAAAGTGAACCAAACTCTGAAGCGACCCTCTACCACTGCAGGTGAGGTTAGGGAGTGCTGTGATAGACATCTATGGAGGCATTTGAAATGCGGTGAAGGACCAAGAAAGCGAGCAAGAAGCAAAGCAAAAAAACGTGAGTCAAATGCCACATTTTGAAGCAAGTGTAAACGAGGCCTTACTGGTAATGCTACTGTGTTTCCCCGAAAATAAGACATCCTCTGAAAATAAGACCTACTTACAGGTTTCCTTCTGGGTGAAATATAAGGCATCCCTCCAAAAATAAGGCCCCCCTAGGCTCTGTCTCGTAATGAAAATTAATTTACCGTAAATTGGTTGCTAGGGCCGCCCCGACTGGCGTCTAGCAGCCAGTGACGTCACTGCTGTGTGGAGGCGGAGTGGAGGTCGGAGTGAGCGGGAGAGAGATGCGTGTAGAAGAACAGGAGGATCAGAGCGGACGGGACGCGGCGAAGGTGGTGAGTGCTGGTCTGTCTCTGGTGACACCGCCCTCATGATGATTGAAGGTTCTCAGTTAGTGGCAGACCCTGCTCCAGCCCAGGTCCAGGCCCCAGCCAGCCCAGTGACAGTCCCCATGCAGGCCCCAGGGGGGAAATGTCTGATAAAGGGGTGGGGGGGGATGTCTGGTGAAGTTGTTCAGTGGCACAGGGGTGGGGGGAGGAGAATCACTTAAAATGACACAGGAGGATCAGAGGGGACAATCAAAATGACACAGGAGGATCAGAGGGGACAATCAAAATGACACAGGAGGATCAAAAGGGGTTACTAAAATGGTAATTTCCTTTATTTTCATTTAACAATAAATGTGTACCGTATTCTTGTTCATGGAAAAATAAGACATCCCCTGAAATAAGACCTAGCGCATCTTTGGGAGCAAAAATTAATATAAGACACCGTCTTATTTTCGGGGAAACAGGGTAGCTTAAGGTGCAAGTTTAGTCAAAAACTAACTATACTTAAAATGTACTCCCACCCCCATTCTAAGCCTGTTCTATCTACCCCGTGAAAGGAAGGATCTGTATACTTACCTATTCTGAGGGCGCTCTGGTCTGGCCACATTGGGTCCCATCACCGGCTTCAGTCAACAACAGATGCCCCATAGTAAGCTTACAGCTGACGTCACCGCCCAGGCCCTGCAGCCGGCTGTCCCTCCTCTACACTGAAGCTGTCGCTGGGTCCTGATCATGTGACCAGATTAGGTCAGTATACGTTCAGCAGCAGAAGTATTATTATTATTATTAGTGGAAGATGCAATGGCATCAGAAAATCCTGACTATGACAGACGTGTGCAAGATTGGATGCAGATAAATCGGTACACAGAGCGCACAGCCACTACAGAGAGAATATACGGCCTATTTCTCTTCCTGTAGTTTGCGCACAGTTTAATTATGGACAAAGTAAGTCATTTATGTGGACAATGTCACCTTTAGAAGCTAGTCAGTTAAAGTGTTACTAAACCCACAACAGTACAATCAGTCTGTTTATGCAATAAAGCGTGCTTGTTATACTCCCTCTGGAACCTAAAGAGTTAATCCTCTGCATTATGTAAAAAGGCTGTTTGATCCTGTCTTCTCTGATCCTCCACTTCTACTGTCCCCAATCCATCTGCTGATAGAACAGAGCCCTAGGAGGCACTCTGCACATGCTCAGTTTGGTGTGTATTGCTGGTTGATGGTTTTTTGTTCTTGGGAGAGTGCATATTATCAGCACAGGGCCAATCAGCATTCTCCAGACAGAGGTCAGGAGTCCTGCATCTTCCTAGAGCAGAAAGAAAACTCCTCCTAGAAGCTTTAACATGTGCTCAGCTGGACGCTGATAGAAGTCACAACTGCTCTAACTGCTGATGAGAAAAGATATTTAGCAATTTATTTACTAAAATAATTGCATTTCCATGTTGTGTGTACTGTGGGAGACCAGATATAGTGAATGCAGGGTCCGGGGAGAGCGGATATAGTGAATGCAGGGTCCAGGGAGAGAGGATATAGTGAATGCGGGGTCCAAGGAGAGCGGATATAGTGAATGTAGGGTCCGGGGAGACCGGATATAGTGAATGCAGGGTCCGGGGAGAGCAGATATAGTGAATGCGGGGTCCGGGGAGAGCAGATATAGTGAATGTAGGGTCCAGGGAGAGCGGATATAGTGAATGCGGGGTCCGGGGAGAGCAGATATAGTGAATGCAGGGTCTGGGGAGACCGGATATAGTGAATGCGGGGTCCAGGGAGACCGGATATAGTGAATGCAGGGTCTGGGGAGACCTCATATAGTGAATGCAGTGTCTGGGGAGACCGGATATAGTGAATGCAGTGTCTGGGGAGACCGGATATAGTGAGTGCGGGGTCCGGGGAGACCGGATATAGTGAATGCAGGGTCTGGGGAGACCAGATATAGTGAATGCGGGGTCCTAGGAGGGCAGATATAGTGAATGCAGGGTCCGGGGAGACCGGATATATTGAATGCGGGGTCTGGGGAGACCTCATATAGTGAATGCAGTGTCTGGGGAGACCGGATATAGTGAATGCAGTGTCTGGGGAGACCGGATATAGTGAGTGCGGGGTCCGGGGAGACCGGATATAGTGAATGCAGGGTCTGGGGAGACCAGATATAGTGAATGCGGGGTCCTAGGAGGGCAGATATAGTGAATGCAGGGTCCGGGGAGACCGGATATAGTGAATGCAGGGTCTGGGGAGACCTCATATAGTGAATGCAGTGTCTGGGGAGACCGGATATAGTGAATGCAGTGTCTGGGGAGACCGGATATAGTGAGTGCGGGGTCCGGGGAGACCGGATATAGTGAATGCAGGGTCTGGGGAGACCAGATATAGTGAATGCGGGGTCCTAGGAGGGCAGATATAGTGAATGCAGGGTCCGGGGAGACCGGATATAGTGAATGCGGGGTCCAGGGAGACCGGATATAGTGAATGCAGGGTCTGGGGAGACCTCATATAGTGAATGCAGGGTCCCGGGTTTAGTAACACTACATCTACAAACCAGGAGGATTTTTTGAAACTAAGCAAGATGACCAACAATTGCTATCAGTAGGAATGACTCAGTAGTCATGTGGTGGATATACCCCCAATCTCCTAATATCTGTATGGCTGTGATCGTAAAATTTGCATCACTTACAGTACAAAGGTTTGTTGGCAAATTGGCAACGTTTACATTCAATCCAAATAGTGAACGTACCGTGCAAACAAGACTGGGAAGTTCATTAGGATGACATAGTTAATGCTGCTGAGGAGCTAGGTATTGTAGAACGCTCGATATGGGGTAGAATGCAGGATTAAGGAACCATTTTGGAGGGGTATAATACAATCTGTCAGAGGCATCAAGGGAGTTTTGTCATCATAGAATGGAGGTCAGAGGTCACATTGCCTGATGTCATAAATCTCCAACATGCCTCGGACAGATTTTTTTTATGAATGTCCTAATCCACATTTAATCTTTTATATGGCTTTCATGATATAACAGGATAGCAGCATATTTGCAGGAACAATTGTCGCACCGGATCAAATGCTGCTAGAAAATGGTGAGAGCAAAGTAATTACTTCCTGTGCTGAGGAGGACAACTGGCCTGCTGAATGTGAAGTGTCACAACATGAATTGCTATCTGTGGCCTGTTGTAAAATGTGCTGCTTTTCTCACAAGGATTTACAGATGCCAAAACACTGTAGAACATGGCTATTAACTGAGAGATCACTGACTGGTTAAACAGAAACTCAACCTAGTGGATTCCGGAATTTTAGGTATGATCCCTGGCTGGGCCTTGATGTGTGTTTTGGGACACCAGTGGGGAGTCCTCCAGCCAACCTGCACTTCTGAGAATGGCTAAAAGCTCAGCAGCAAGCTGAGCTACTGTTGTCACCAGGATAAATTCTTCATATTTTCCTATTCGGAGACCAGTAGAAGGTGCAGTACATAGGATTCCTTGTAATCCCCCCCCCCCCCCCCAGTGTATTCTCCCTAGGTATATACAGCCCCCTAGTGTATTCTCCCTAGGTATATACAGCCCCCCCTAGTGTATTCTCCCTAGGTATATACAGCCCCCCCTAGTGTATTCTCCCTAGATATATACAGCCCCCCAGTGTATTCTCCCTAGGTATATACAGCCCCCCAGTGTATTCTCCCTAGGTATATACAGCCCCCTAGTGTATTCTCCCTAGGTACATACAGCCCCCCCTAGTGTATTCTCCCTAGGTATATACAGCCCCCCTCCTAGGGTATTCTCCCTAGGTATATACAGCCCTCCCTAGTGTATTCTCCCTAGGTATATACAGCCCCCCAGTGTATTCTCCCTAGGTATATACAGCCCCCCCCCCTAGTGTATTCTCCCTAGGTACATACAGCCCCCCTAGTGTATTCTCTCTAGGTATATACAGCCCCCCCTAGTGTATTCTCCCTAGGTATATACAGCCCCCCCTAGTGTATTCTCCCTAGGTATATACAGCCCCCAAGTGTATTCTCCCTAGGTATATACAGCCCCCCTCAGTATATACAGCCTCCTAGTGTATACTCCTTAGGTATATACAGCCCCCCCTAGTGTATTCTCCCTAGGTATATACAGCCCCCCCCTAGTGTATTCTCCCTAGGTATATACAGCCCTCCCTAGTGTATTCTCTCTAGGTATATACAACCCCCCTAGTGTATTCTCCCTAGGTATATACAGCCCCTCCTAGTGTATTTTCCCTAGGTATATACAGCCCCCAAGTGTATTCTCCCTAGGTATATACAGCCCCCAAGTGTATTCTCCCTAGGTATATACAGCCCCCCCTCCTAGTGTATTCCCCCTAGGTATATACAGCCCTCCCTAGTGTATTCTCCCTAGGTATATACAGCCCCCAAGTGTATTCTCCCTAGGTATATACAGCCCTCTAGTGTATTCTCCCTAGGTATATACAGCCCCCCCTAGTGTATTCTCCCTAGGTATATACAGCCCCCCCTAGTGTATTCTCCCTAGGTATATACAGCCCCCCCTAGTGTATTCTCCCTAGGTACATACAGCCCCCCCTAGTGTATTCTCCCTAGATATATACAGCCCCCCAGTGTATTCTCCCTAGGTATATACAGCCCCCCAGTGTATTCTCCCTAGGTATATACAGCCCCCTAGTGTATTCTCCCTAGGTACATACAGCCCCCTAGTGTATTCTCCCTAGGTATATACAGCCCCCCAGTGTATTCTCCCTAGGTATATACAGCCCCCCCCCTAGTGTATTCTCCCTAGGTACATACAGCCCCCCTAGTGTATTCTCTCTAGGTATATACAGCCCCCCCTAGTGTATTCTCCCTAGGTATATACAGCCCCCCCTAGTGTATTCTCCCTAGGTATATACAGCCCCCAAGTGTATTCTCCCTAGGTATATACAGCCCCCCTCAGTATATACAGCCTCCTAGTGTATACTCCTTAGGTATATACAGCCCCCCCTAGTGTATTCTCCCTAGGTATATACAGCCCTCCCTAGTGTATTCTCTCTAGGTATATACAGCCCCCCCTAGTGTATTCTCCCTAGGTATATACAGCCCCCCCTAGTGTATTTTCCCTAGGTATATACAGCCCCCAAGTGTATTCTCCCTAGGTATATACAGCCCCCAAGTGTATTCTCCCTAGGTATATACAGCCCCCCCTCCTAGTGTATTCCCCCTAGGTATATACAGCCCTCCCTAGTGTATTCTCCCTAGGTATATACAGCCCCCAAGTGTATTCTCCCTAGGTATATACAGCCCCCCCTAGTGTATTCTCCCTAGGTATATACAGCCCCCAAGTGTATTCTCCCTAGGTATATACAGCCCCCCCTCCTAGTGTATTCCCCCTAGGTATATACAGCCCTCCCTAGTGTATTCTCCCTAGGTATATACAGCCCCCCCCTAGTGTATTCTCCCTAGGTATATACAGCCCCCAAGTGTATTCTCCCTAGGTATATACAGCCCCCAAGTGTATTCTCCCTAGGTATATACAGCCCCCCCTCCTAGTGTATTCCCCCTAGGTATATACAGCCCTCCCTAGTGTATTCTCCCTAGGTATATACAGCCCCCAAGTGTATTCTCCCTAGGTATATACAGCCCCCCCTAGTGTATTTTCCCTAGGTATATACAGCCCCCCCTAGTGTATTCTCCCTAGGTATATACAGCCCCCCCTAGTGTATTCTCCCTAGGTATATACAGCCCTCCCTAGTGTATTCTCCCTAGGTATATACAGCCCCCAAGTGTATTCTCCCTAGGTATATACAGCCCCCCCTAGTGTATTCTCCCTAGGTATATACAGCCCCCTAGTGTATTCTCCCTAGGTATATACAGCCCCCCTAGTGTATTCTCCCTAGGTATATACAGCCCCCTAGTGTATTCTCCCTAGGTATATACAGCCCCCCTAGTGTATTCTCCCTAGGTATATACAGCAAGTTTCCAGTGTGTTTTCTGGTTGACATTCACCTGTGAACATGAACACGTCACTCAAAAAATGCAACAAAAACGCAACTGTGGTGAGTCTTTCAATGCTTTTTTTATGCATTTTACATTCATTTTAATGGGGAGCTGAGTTTTCAGTGCAGTTTTGATAATCACATCGAAGATGCAACATGCAGGACTTTTCACACACAGTGCAGTGGTGTGAAGAGTCCCATAGGATTTAAAGGGAAGCAAGGTAAAAACGCAACAAAAACACACCACTGTTAACGGGCCCTTAGTTATTATTATTATTATACAGGATTTATATAGAGCCAACAGTTTGCTCAGCGCTTTACAATATAACGGGAGACAATATAGTTCAATTCAAGAGGGATAAGAGGGCCCTGATCCTTGGAGCTTACAATCTAAGAGAAGTTAGCTTTAGGAAGAGCTACTCGCACCTTACCATAGGAAAATGTCTCTGTTAAAGTACATGAACGTTTGCATGGGCCTTCATAGAAAGCAGAATTGGACAGTTTTGATTATCTTTTTGGTACTTTGAAAGCAGTTGAGTTTGACATGTATATACAGTGAAGAGCACGCCCTGTGAATCAGGCGCAGGTGACACAAATGTCCAGTAGGGTCACCATACACCTTTTTTTTCTTTGCTTAAATAGAAAAGCTTTTTATTTTTCAGTCCATAAATTCATATATATCCACAAAGCAGTTTCAGGCCTCCCTGCCCTTCCTCAGGTGAAATGATAACCACTACACCATGATGAAGGGCTAGGAAGACTGACATTTATATATGTATATGGGACAGCCAAGGAAAAACCCACCTTGAATCATACAGTCCTAACACTTCCAATATATATTCAAAAGAAAACCAATCCCATCTGCAGACCCTGCAAGGTTATTTTCACCTTATATCAGTACAACATACAGTACTGATTGTATCAAATTGTATCAAATAAACTTACAAGGTGCTGCAGATGGGATCATTTTTAAGGTTTTTTATATATATATATATATATATATATATTTATATATAGTTAAAAGAGTCACTTGCAACATATTTACTGTATATACAGTTGTGCATTCTTTGGCAGAAATTGTGAAATGTCATCATTGATATTAAAGATATGACTGATCATGGCAAGAAATGCTCTTTTGTTTAAAGATAGTGATCATAGGAAGCCATTTGTTATCACATAGTTGTTTGGCTCTTTTTTAAATCCTAATGAGAGCAGAAAACACCCAATGGCCCGGATCAAAAGTTTCCATCCTCTGGAATGTTTGCTTTTAGTACAGACACACAGGATGACACACAAAAAGCCCGGGGAGGCGTGTCAAGATGTTGTTGGGCATTTTGTAACCAGAATTTTTTTTTTGTGGCATTGGCGAGAGTAAAGGCTTCTTTCTGGCAACTCGACCATACAGCTCATTTTTGTTCAAGTATCATCACTTTGTGCACCTTGAAACAACCGTCTTTTTCCAGAGCAGCCTGCATATCTTCTGATGTTACCTGTGGGGTTTTTATTTGTATCCCGAACAATTCTTCTGGCAGTTGCGGCTGCAATCTTTCTTGGTCTACCTGACCAAGAAATCAAGAGATCCCCGAATTTTCTACTTCTTAATAAATGATTGAACAGTACTGCCTGGCATATTCAAGGCTTTGGATATCTTTGTATATCCTTTTCCATCTTTCTAAAGTCCCATTGCCTTGTTACGCAGGTCTTTTGACAGTTCTTTACTGCTCCCCATGGCTCAGTTTCTAGCCTGCTCAGTGCATTCACGTGAGAGCTAACAAACTCATTGACTATACACAGACACTAATTGCAATTTAACAAGCCACAATGTGAGGAATTAATCTTTAATTACCATTGTGACCTATGTGTGTCACCTTGTGTGTCTGTTTCAAGGCCAATCATTCCACGGGAGGGAAACTTTTGATCAGGGCCACTTGAGTGATTTCTGTTATCATAAATGATTGAACAGTACTGCCTGGCATATTCAAGGCTTTGGATATCTTTGTATATCCTTTTCCATCTTTATAAAGTCCCATTGCCTTGTTACACAGGTCTTTTGACAGTTCTTTTTTGCTCCCCATGGCTCAGTTTCTAGCCTGCTCAGTGCATCCATGTGAGAGCTAACAAACTCATTGACTATTTATACACTGACACTAATTGCAATTTAAAAAGCCACAAGTGTGAGGAATTAATCTTTAATTACCATTGTGACCTGTGTGTGTCACCTTGTGTGTCTGTGAGGCCAATCATTCCACGGGATGGAAACTTTTGATCAGGGCCACTTGGGTGATTTCTGTTATCATTCAGATTTAAAAAGGAACCAAACAATTATGTGATGATAAATGGCTTCATGTGATCACTATCTTTAAATAAAATACAGTTTTTTTGGCACGATCAGTCTTATTTTCAATATCAATGCCAAAATCTCACCATTTCTGCCAGGGTAGGCAAACTGTTGAGCACAACTGCATACAAATACATACATATAGTATATATAAATGTTACAAGCAACTCTTTGAACTTAATATTTGTCTTTATTAGAGGAACACTATCTACAGGTGATAGAAAACATGACATAACACCAACAAATCCCTGGAAGGACAGAGGTCTATGAATAATAAATTGGAAGTTGGTGACTCCCTGCTGCCGTCTCTGCCTTCCACAGATATATATTGGATATAGAGGAGTTTTAGTTACGTGTCTACACCTGAATCCATAACCTGCAATTTCTTTATCAGCATATCTGAGCCCTTTATTCCAACCAAATTCCCGGCTCAGATTTCTCTTTGTGTTGGGGGAAAATGCACTTCTTGTGCAGCTCTGACCATTGTTATGGGGCTGAGCTGAAACAATGTATATGCATATTGAGCGGTGGGGGTGAGCCAGGTTGGCCCTTTTTTCTGTTGCTGAAACCTGACCCGGGTCATTCTGTGTTGTTTACAGAGAAAATAAAGGCATCCCATGTATCTCATTTCCTATTTCTGTCCTTGTTCCAATCTACCGTGAAACTATAATTCACTACAAACTGTATCTCCTCTTCATTTTCTGGACCCACGCTAGTACAGTATGGATTAATTTGCACGTTTAAAACTTCCTCTGTGATGAATGAAATATTAATGTGGAAAGTCTTCAAAATGTTACATTTTATAAAAAGACTTGAGATTATTATTATTATACAGTGTTTATAAAGTGCCAATAGTTCGCTCAGCGCTGTACATTACAAAGGGGGACAGAACATGCGACAGTACAGTAACAATACAATGCGATACACGAGGGGTTCGAGGGCCCTGCTCCTTGGAGCTTATAATCTAGGAGGGGGAGGGGATAGTGGTACAGGAGGAGATAGCTGTGGGGGATGGAGTGGTAGGAAGAGTGGAGGAGGTCGGCAATTAGCTGAGGGCGGGGTAGGCTTCCCTGAAGAGGTGGGTTTTCAGGGTGCGCCTAAAGGAGAGGAGAGTAGGTGATAATCTGATGGGTTGGGGCTGGGAGTTCCAGAGGATGGGTGACACCCTGGAGAAGTCCTGGAGGCGGGCATGGGAGGAGGAGACCAGGGAACTAGAGAGAAGGAGGTCTTGTGAGGAGCGGAGTGTGCGTGTTGGGTGGTACTTGGATATTAGGTCAGTGATGTAGTTCGGGGCAGTATGGTGGACAGCTTTGTACGTCAGCGCTAGGATTTTAAATTTGATCCGTTGGGCAATCGGAAGCCAGTGGAGGGATTGGCAGAGGGGGGTGGCAGAAACGGAGCGGTTGGAAAGGTGAATGAGTCTGGCAGCCGTATTCAGGATGGACTGAAGCGGGGATAGCCAGCGGCGAGGCAGGCCAGTGAGGAGGGAGTTGCAGTAGTCGAGTCGTGATATGATGAGGGAGTGGATGAGCTGTTTAGTGGTTTCTGGGGTTAGGAAAGTGCAGATTTTGGCGATGTTGCGGAGGTGGAGTCTGCACGAGTTTATTAGTGATTGGACTTGGGGCTGGAAGGATAGATTGGAGTCCAGAATGACACCAAGTACTCTGGCCTGCGGGGCGGGCCTGATAGTGGCATTGTTGGACGTGATGGAGAAGTCAGTGGGGGGTGGGGTCCGGGCTGGGGGGAAGACTAGGAGCTTGGTTTTGGAGAGGTTCAGTTTAAAGAAGTGGAGCGACATCCAGTCTGATATGTTGTTCAGTAGGTTTGTGATTCGGGCGGAGACTGAGGGGTTGAGAGATAGATTTGTGTGTCGTCGGCATAGAGGCATAGAGGTGGTAGAGATGCATAGACAGTTTTATGTTAGCCGTTGATTGTTCACATCGATGGATCTGCATTGCTACTAAGAACAATTTATGAGGAATAGACATTAGTTGCGAGATGCAACAGGTTCAGGACAAGCAGGAGGATCAGATCAACTGCCCAAAATATCTTCTGAACCATGGTTCAGCAGGACCAGGGCCGGGACAAGAGGTGGGCAGGAGGGACAAATGCCCCAGGCGCAGAGAAGCAAATGCCCCAGGAGCAGAGAAGCAAGGGGGCAAAGAATAGATGCAGGGTGGTACACCCATTCTATGGAATGTATTAACTGTGGTGGAAGGGGGCGCAATTCTGCATCCTTGCTCTGGGCACTGGACGGCCTTATCCCAGTACTGGGCAGGACTGTCTGGGCTGGAAGTCTTGATTTAATTGTTATTGGTCCATTTGCTCAGGTGATTACACGAGCTGCGATTTCCAGCAACAACACACAGATTCTTACAGCTGGAATTGGCAGATGTGTGTGAATAGCCTGGACAGTGTGATGACAGCAGATACCCGTGATTATTATTATACAGGATTTATATGGCACCAACAGTTTGCGCAGCGCTTTACAAAATGAATGCAGACATTACAGTTACAATACAAATTTGGTACAAGAGGAATCCGAGGAGCCGGCTCGTTAGAGCTTACAATCTAAGAGGGAGGGTCAAGTGATACAAAAGGTAATAGCTACGGGGGGGGGGGGGGGGGGATGAGCTAAAGGAGAAAGTAAAAATATAGTTTATTAGTTAGAAGCAGGATAGGCTTCTTTAAAGAGAAGGGTTTTCAAGGATCGTCTAAAGGTGGATTGATTGGGAAATAGTCGGACAGATTGAAGTAGGGAGTCCCATAGGATGGGAGAAGCTCAAGAGAAGTCCTGGAGGCAAGCACAGGAGGAGGTGACATGGAAACTAGAGAGCAAAATGTCTTGGGAGGCCCGAAGAGAGCGGTTTGGTTGATATTTTGAGACCAGGTTATCATTCGCATTTGCCTGTTGCACATATGGCTTTTGTCAACAGCAGCCAAAACACTTGAACAGGGTAGAGAAGGGTTAAATCCTCTTTAAGGCTAGGTTCACATCTATGCAGGTTGCAGTTGCGTTTTTTTTTCTGGCACGTTTTGCAGTGCGCAGTTGAACAGCGAGGGAGGAACTTTGGAAGGAAACCAGAGTACTCAGAGGAAACCCACACAGGCACAGAGAGAACATACAACTCCAGGCAGGCAGCGCTGTGAGTGGGATTCAGATCAAGGACTCTAGTGCTGCTAGGCAGACACGCTAACCACTTAGCCACTCTGCTGCTCTGTGTTTTTTATTGTATTTTATTGGCCTATACATCCACTTCAGAGAGAAATGTTAAGGCAGGCGGTCACAGAAAACAAAAAAACAGATGTATAGAAAGTGTAGCCCTTCTCACATGCTGCGTATGTCCATACAGGTTTCATACAGCTGTGGATACAACCTTTAAGATTTTTTTCCCCTAAAAATGACATAAAAGTCTGAGATTGTAACTTTGGTAGAAAAATGCAAACAATATAATTCTGTGTCATTATAAAGAAGATCACAGGATACAAATTTTACAACACCTGGGCTGCCTTCTAATTTATGCTCTGGGGTGCGTCCAGCCCAACATATGTGCTGAGGAGGGAGAGAGAGTACAGTGTGATACTTAATAACACAGTGTGAGGAAGACCCCCTCTCTGGTGCCAGCTGGGATGACAGGGGGATGATATCACCCAGCAGATACTGAAATGGATGTTTATGACCCCCCAGGTCAGATCCAAATAAAGCCAGCCCTTTGTAAATGTCATAAACTCCATTGTTTAGTCTGATTGTTTCATACCTCAAACCTCAGCATTCCCATGTTTGGGGTCTTATTGCAGCAATAAACTGTCTAGACAGCAATTAACAAAAGTGTTTTTCTGTTCCTCTTTAGATGTTTGATGTCCTATTGCAGGCAAGGACCCTCCGAATTTGGGGATTCTTTTCAGGTCTTATTTCACGGGCGCCTGTTGCGTACCGCTTGACCATGCGGATATACGTTTATGTCGGGGGGGGGGGGGTCAGTGATGGTTTACTTTTGGAGGCACTGATGTCATTCTTGCATTGGAAGGAATGCAGCAATCAGATGATGTCCAGACTTACCTCTAGTAGAAGCTCAAAGAAACTGCACATCGAATTTCAGAGATCGCTCCTGTAGTCTGGGCTTAGGGAGGACACAACACAGACGTTTGCTGCACCTGAAGGCAGAGCCATAGTCAGTTATCACAAATGTTCAATTAGATTTATATTCTGCATAAATAGCTGTATATTTCTTACATGTCACAATATGCAGCAATAATAATTCCACATTTCAAGCAAGCTCCTACTTTTATCAATAAAAGGCCAACATTGAGCTCCATTCACTATATTTGCCTAGACTGAGATGATGTCATCAGTCTGCTGCAGGGCGGAGGAAGCATTTCTTCAGTCTACTCTCCCTCAGCCCTGCTTCACACTGGAACACGGTCATTGAAACCCATGATCTATACGTGTCTCCTGCACTGCGTTCAGATCACACTGCCCTTGCAACCTGCAGCGGCTGTCAGTTCAATGTTAGTGACACCCCAAATTCAGTTACCTGCACTGGATGACAGCCTGCATTTGGGGTGTCATCAAAAGAGAAATATAGGATTTTTTTTTTTTAATCATACTTATCTAGGTGGATGCAGTGGGCTGTGGAGAGGGAGGGAGTGGCTGGCTCAGGCCCTCAGCGGATCGCTGCGAGGCTGAGCCAGGTGCCGGTCCTGACAAAGTTGGGATCTTTCTCCAGCCTGGACCGGCTGAGTGACATCAGCCAACAGCAGGCTTCAGCCCCCTGTCAGCTGAAAATGGGTCACAGAAGTGCAGAACGAACTGCACTCCAGTGATCTACAGGAGAAGTACAGCCAAATGGGCTATAGCTGTACTTCTCCTTTACCATTGAACTGACACCCACTGCATTTTATACCATGCAATCCAGTGCAGGCAAACACACTGCATTTGCGATCTGCATTTGGGGAGTCGTTAACATTGCACTGACACCTGCTGAAGATTACATTCAAGTGTGAACTAGGGAGGGAGAGGAGACTGAGGAAATGCTTCCCCCAGCCGCAGTGCATTTCTCAAGTTGGTGCATGCACTAGTCCTTTCCTTTTGTAAAAATGTATCTATTTCTCAGTGGCGGACTGACAACTCATGGGGCCCCCGGGCAAGAGGGGATCATGGGGCCGCTGTGTCCTTGCCCAAGCTCAAAAAAGCCTATGAAAAAGGTACCAGGGGCATCTCATGGGGCCCCCTACTGACCCCGGGCCCTCGGGCAGTGCCCGAGTTTCCAAATGGTCAGTCCGCCCCTGGCTGCATGATCTATTCTAAGATCAATCTGGTGTCCAGAATTCAGCTACGACAACGATAGCTCAGGATTGTCCCTTCCACAAAAACCAAATGTTGTCAGTAAGACTATTGTTTTATTTAAAGTAGTCAACAACAAAACTGGAGGACTTATAGTTTGCCCTGTGGGCCCCCTACTGACCCCGGGCCCTCGGGCAGTGCCCGAGTTTCCAAATGGTCAGTCCGCCCCTGCTATTTCTGGAACTTCAGTAGACTCCAGAGGAATATATTTCTATATCTTATACGACCTTTGTTTTATCTATATATGCCACAAAAACAGTGCTTGAATATTTCAAAGGTCCTTCAAGTGTCACCTTTGTGTCCAAATAACATGCATTCGTCCACTCACGATAAAAGATTTCTCTCCCATATGTTCAATTTTCAAAAAGAAAAGAAAAACTGTATAGTGTAGTACGTATTATCCTCCCTACATGTGTTAAAAGTGTTCATACATTGTGTTCATATTTAAACAAATATGTGTAGACTTTTTAAATACCACTCCAAATGCGTCTTCTTCAATAGTGGCAATAGTGTAACTCCATAACATACACATAATTAACTAAAATAAAATCTACTACTATTCACATCAAGTGAGCTTGCAATGTGCCTCCACCACCTGAAATGTGCTAAGTACCGTACGTCTAATGATTCCTCTCGGCTTTAATTTCCTTTTCTTTTCCAATGTATATACACTCACCAGTCACTTTATTAGATACATCTGTTCAATTGCTTGGTAACACAAACTGCTAATCAGCCAATTACATGGCAGCAACTCAATGCATCTAGACGTGGTGAAGACGACTTGCTGAAGTTCAACCTGAGCATCAGAATGGGTAAGAAAAGGGATTTAAGTGACTTTGAGCATGGCATGGTTGTTGGTGCCTTACAGGCTGGTCTGAGTTTTTTTAAAAATTTCTGATCTACTTGGATTTTCACACACAACCATCTCTAGGGTTTACAGAGAATGGTCCGAAAAAGAGAAAATATCCAGTGAGCGGCAGTTGTGTGGATGAAAATGCCTTGTTGATGTCAGAGGAGAATGAGCAGACTGGTTGCCACGACATTCAGATGGTAGGGTCAGAATTTGGTGTAAACAACATTAAAACAATGGACCCATCTTGCCTTGTATCAGCGGTTCAGGCTGGTGGTGGTGGTGTCATGGTGTGGGGGATAAGGTGTACCTAATAAAGTGACCGGTGAGTGTGTATATATATATATATATATATATATATACACAGGGACGGACTGACCATTTGGAAACTCGGGCACTGCCCGAGGGCCCGGGGTCAGTAGGGGGCCCCATGAGATGCCCCTGGTACCTTTTTCATAGGCTTTTTTGAGTTTGGGCAAGGACACAGGGGCCCCATGATCCACTATTGCCTGGGGGCCCCATGAGTTGTCAATCCGCCCCTGAGGAGGAAGTTTTCACCTGCTAGGAGGCTGTGACTTTTAAACTCTTGTGTGCTGACATTGGAGATCAAATACCAATGTGTCCTCTGCCATGAATTCCAGGTGCCATCTTGGGAGAGCCTGGTTTGGTGATTGTTTGAAGATATGCAGGTGTGCTATAATTACATAATGTTGTGTCACTCATTGGCCCTGTAATGGGTAAGATAGGTAGGGAAAGGACCACATCTGCCGAGGGAAAGGTATGACTCAGCCCTGGGACAGCACAGTGGCTAAATGGTTAGCACTTCTGCCTGGCAGTATTAGGGTCTTTGGTTCAAATCCCAACCACTTCTCCTCCTGCCTGGAGTTTGCATGTTGTGCCTGTGTGAGTTTTCTCCCACACTCCAAAAGACTGGTAGGTTTATTAGTTCCTGTCTAAATTGTCCCTAGTATGTGTATGTATGAATGTGAGTTGGGGACCTTAGATTGTACACTCCTTGAGGGTTAGGGACCTTAGATTGTTCGCCCCTTGAGGGTTAGGGACCTTAGATTGTACACCCCTTGAGGGTTAGGGACCTTAGATTGTACACTCCTTGAGGGTTAGGGACCTTAGATTGTTCGCCCCTTGAGGGTTAGGGACCTTAGATTGTAAGCCCCTTGAGGGTTAGGGACCTTAGATTGTACTCCCCTTGAGGGTTAGGGACCTTAGATTGTACGCCCCTTGAGGGTTAGGGACCTTAGATTGTACGCCCCTTGAGGGTTAGGGACTGATGTGAATGTACAATATATATGAAAAGTGCTGCGTAAATTGAAAGTGCTATATAAGTACCTGAAATAAAAAATAAAATAAAATGGGCCATGCCAGACAGGTGATTTGGTGGTCAATCATGGCCCCATTGTGGTTCTATGTGGCCTAGTAAAGACAAGAGACTGCATTCACAAAGCTAACACACTGGGATAAGGGCCCGTCGACAATGTGCCCAATGAGAGTTGCATACAGGGGCGGACTGATCATTTGGAAACTCGGGCACTGCCCGAGGGCCCGGGGTCAGTAGGGAGCCCCATGAGATGCTCCTGGTACCTTTTTCATAGGCTTTTTTGAGTTTGGGCAAGGACACAGCGGCCCCATGATCCCCTATTGCCCGGGGGCCCCATGAGTAGTCAGTTCGTCCCTGGTTGCATATTGACATGAGATGGCTGAAAATAAAAATCCATATCCTTGTGTTGAAGCTTAGTGAATTGAGCCTCACTTGCAATAATCCCGCCATGTAGAGAGCATATCTGCCCATGCCACACACAGTTGTTACGCAAAGAAATTTTACATCATCGTGTTGCGAAATCTTTCTGTTAACAATACAGTAGTTGGATTGTTTCATTTGCAATGGGAAAAAAACCCTCTTCCACCCATCACACAAGACAGAAGAGGCTAAACAAATGTAAAATGATTTGCTGTCTGCACAGACCTATTATTTGGTAAAACTCCTTCTCCAAACACAGCATTTCTTTAGGATTTAACATCTCTATAATACAGTTTTGGACACAAAGGAAATAGAAGGTCTTTCATGAAGTGCACACAAATTGGATTTAGGGAAACCTTCATTTTACAGCCTTTTTTTTTGCATTGCCACCTTTTTTTTTGTTAAGCATACGCATTTGTAAACGTACAAATGTGACTTTGGGATAAACATGGTAAATAATCATACTTTTAAGCACCGAGTCGGATATTGATGCAAACTTCAGAATCTGCTGTGCATGGAACAACCACGCCAATCCTCATTTTCTTTTTATTTATGGAAATTGCAGGCCTATTATAGCGGATTTTTTTTTTTTTTTTCGTGAAATAGTTCCCTGTAATAGAAATCCATCTTGCCACATTAAAGGAGCATAGCCTGAATCATGCTTCAGGTTTGCCTTGTTGTCGTGGTGACAAGTCCCGGACCCCATTCATACATAGCATTAAGCACAGAAAAGGCGTATTGTACTCCACAAATACATTACTCCCATCTGCACTTAACGGTCCGCGCTCTTTTCACAAACTTCACAGTAAAGAGATTATTAATCCCCGATGTCCGATTCACTGCAATGGAATATTGTAATGGCTGTGTGCCTTTACGGAGATCAGTGTGACACACTTGAAAAATATACAACATGAATACGGAGAGTGGTTTTCATGTATAGCATGTGATCAATGCGAATCTACAAAAGGGGGTTTTTAATTAATAGTATTCAAATGGAAATTTGACGTTTACAGTCATACTATTAGTTTATATGTGATTAGATGAAGACTGTTCTTTGCTTTCAGTCTCCTGTACACCAGGCATAGGGAGATACCAGATGGGCACATTGAGAGACAAGTGTCACAGTTTGGTTAAGCCCGGGTTCACATACATGCAGTGCGGTATATCGCATGTGATTCGTACAGGAACCCCACCGCATTCCTGTGCAAATCACATGTGATTTGCATGTGCAGTGCAATTGAAGCCATACATTTTGTACGGCTATCATCGCACCCACACCAAAAACGTGCAGGACCCTTTTGTTGGTCCGCACTAAAATCGGATGGCATGGGTATTCACCCCTATGTAATCCAATTCTGCACATTGCACCGCGTTTTGCGGACCGCTTTCGGGGTGTTAACATACACACCCGCAGCGGTTCGCATGAATGGGGTGCGATTGTGATGCGGTGTGGAATTCGCACTGAAAACGCTGCAAATTCCGCACCGCATCAGTGTGAACCCGGGCTCAATGCTACTGATTGCATTCATTGGCATCTTCCCTGTCTGTTCTGCTACATCCAGGGGCGGACTGACAACTCATGGGGCCCCCGGGCAATAGGGGATCATGGGGCCCCTGTGTCCTTGCCCACACTCAAAAAAGCCTATAAAAAAGGTACCAGGGGCATCTCATGGGGGCCCCTACTGACCCCTGGCCCTCGAGCAGTGCCCGAGTTTCCAAATGGTCAGTCTGCCCCTGGTTACATCAGTGATGGAGAATTTTTCATTATTCCAACAAGAAACTGTCCTTTAAGGAAGGTGGTTTTAGCCTGGGGTCCATGGGCCCCTAAGTGGTCTGTGGATGGGTTCCAGGAGGTCCATGAAGGTCAGATAAAAAAGAGAGTGAGATAGAGAAAGTAGTAATGGTACTCGAAAATATAGTTGTTATTACTAGTAGTAGTAGGTGTAAGCGGATATAAAATGGTTTTGTTTAAAAGAGACGTAGGACTTTTTTCCCCGTTTATACTTACCTACATGAGTGGGATTGTCAGTCATCCCTGTGTGCTCTGACCCCCCAACCCCTTCCCTCCGTGCTCACTGGAGCACTGGGCTGTGGAGGGGTAGGGAGCGGCCGGCTCAGGCTCTCAGCACTTTGCTGAGATGCTGAGCCAAGTGTCGCTCCAGACTCTGCGGTGAATCCTGACTTTTTATGTCAGGATCTTTCCCCGGCCTGCACTGGCTGAGTGACGACAGCCGACAGAGGACTTCAGCACGCTCACTGCGCTCTTGCGATCCACAGAAGTACAGCCAAAAAACTTTTGGCTGTACTTCTCCTTTAACTGTTAACTAGTTGATTGTATTTCATTTTTCTAATGAGTGGCCATTACTTTTTTGCATGAAAAGGAATGAGTTTTGTATTAAGATCGTGTACTTTATTCAAACTATGTGTATGTCACAAATGTATGAGACAATCATATTGCAATAATATACAGAAATGCGGCGCTTCAAAAAACATTTTTGAACTTAAAAGTCCAATCCACAAAATTGAAGATTTATAGAGGTGATTGTAGCCGTATTAGTGCATTTCAGAAACAATTGGGTACTGTCCGTGATACTTTTTTTATTTGCACTAACAAACAATTTTGAGGACAAGCTTTCGGGGAGTGTCCCCTTCTTCAGGTCCTGGACCTGAACCTGAAGAAGGGGACACTCCCCGAAAGCTTGTCCTCAAAATTGTTTGTTAGTGCAAATAAAAAAAAGTATCACGGACACACCCAAAGATTTATAGAATAAGCCCCTCTTCACTGCAATTATTATACAGGATTTATGGCGCCAACAGTTTGCTCAGCGCTTTACAATATAACGGGAGGCAATACAGCAACAATACAGTTCAATACAAGAGGAATAGGAGGGCCCGATCCTGGGAGCTTACAATCTAGGAGGGAGGGGCTGGTGGTACAAAAGGTAATAACTGTGGGGGATGGACTGGTAGGAAGAATAGAAGATTCCATTATTAGCTGAGGGCAGGATAGGCTTCCCTGAAGGATAGGTTTTCAGAGATCGCCTAAAAGTGAGCAGAGTAGGCGATAGTCTGATAGATTGGGGTAGAGAGTTCCAGAGGAATCTCAGTGCTGCTATAGATGTCTTAAAACGGCCAGGAGAAGATAGAAAACAGTCCACCATCATCACCACCAAACACTCTGCCTCTTACCAGATCATGCTGACAATCAAATTGCAATATAATAAAGTACATAAATTAATTGCATGCAAAGTTGTATTTATGTGAATATTTCTGAGGAGCGGGTCCATAGCTTTCATCGGATATTTAAAGGGTAACCCCGCATTCGTGGGAAAAAAATAGCAAATAAAATGAAATATAATACAGTGTATACAACTGGCACACAAGTCATATTGTCATTGAATGTTATTAAAAATGTAATTTCCTTTTTCATTCAGCAGTGTTGTAATTTTCTGTAAAATGCAATATAGTTATCTGGAGGCAATCTGTACACAGATGTTCAGAATGCCCCCAGCAATGTCATTTCCTGCTTGTGTGATTGGCTTATCTTTCCAGAAGTCTGCACTAAGATATATGTCAGATTTTGGGAATCCCCTGCAACAAAAATGTTATTTTTGGTGCAATTTCATGTCTAAAGGGATGCATATTAACCGCTTCCCATCCACCCTATAGCAGATATACTGCTACAGGGCAGCACGGGTACGCAAAATCACATATATATATGTGACTTTACATCTCCAGGTAGGGGGTGCGCGCTTAACTTAATACCAGCATCGGTTCGCATGAACGGGGTGCGATTCTGATGCGGTGCGGAATTCGCGCAGAAAACGCTGCAAATTCCACACCGCATCAGTGTGAACCCAGCCTTAGAGCCGGCGGGGGAAAATGCTGCATCCACCTAAATTAGTATGAATAAGAGGAAAAAAAAACCCTACTCTATTTTAAAGTCATGTGACTGGGAAAGCCGACTATTTTGTGCGATTTCACTGTGGCTTGCTGCCACTTCATTAACAGATGTTGCAATGAAGTCGCTCAAAAAAAGTGCTGGAACCTTTTTGTTTTTTAAAGTCGCAGTGACTTGAGTCGCATCGATCAGAATGGGGCCATTGACAAATAAAGGATGCGACTTGTCACTCGCAAGTCGCACTGGTGTGAACCGGGGCTAAAGTAATTGTAAATCGAATTTTTTTTTTTTTCAATACCAAACAGGTTTATACTTACCCGCCCCAAACCTTCTTTTCTTGGGTGCCCCACAAGCCACTGCCTCGACCTTAAATAAAAGGCACACTTCCACTTTTGCCATTGAGGAAAAAAGCGCATGTTGCTGGTGTTAAATATTACAGAATTATTAATAGTAATAAAACTAGGACACCATTTCTGAAGTTTACACCTCATACACAGGCAGCACAGTGGTTAGCACTTCCGCCTAGCAGTACTCAGGTCGTTGGTTCAAATCCCAACCACGGCCCCACCTGCCTGGAGTTTGCATGTTCTCCCTGTGCCTCACACACTCCAAAGACATGCTGGTAGGTGAATTGGCTCCTGTCTAAATTGTCCCTAGTATGTGTATGTATGAATGTGAGTTAGGGACCTTAGATTGTACGCCCCTTGAGGGTCAGGGACTGATGTGAATGTACAATATATATGTAAAGTGCTGCGTAAATTGACGGTGCTATATAAGTACCTGGAATAAATAAATACAAGCATTTCTGCCTCCTGCAGTGTTGCCTCTACCCAATGTGTAAATGTAACATCGATTATCAACAGTATTGTTGTTTTTTCTTTTGGGGGAAGTAGAACAGTCTCTCCAACAAGGCGGAGAAAATACTTGGAGTGGAATTTTAAGTGAGCAGCCTCAGAATTTGGAGCATTTTTGTCTGTTCCCTCTATCTTCTGATGGGCTGATAACACTCTGCAGTGTACAAGCAATGAAAAGCAAGCAAGGTCCATGAGAAATGTCAGGTGCTTTAAATGTTCCCATTGTATGGTAAAATATATCAGGGTTTTGACTGATCTCCATTCCACAAGTCTTTTGTGTGACTGTTTGTTCTGGTTTCTGTATGCGTTGGGTGTTCATGTGATCGCATTACAAGATGAAATGGGCTCGGGGTTATTGGGAACTGACAGACTATCCCACCGCTTCTTATACAGGCCATACAGGGGTCGAAAACCGGATGTTTTTTTTTTTTTCTTAAAACGAAAAATCGGTCGTTCAATAGGCCGACGTTACCACCAACGGTAAAAAAAAATCGGCCGATTTTCGTCCCGTCTACGGCCGGCATTTAATTACTTCTGTCCCTGCAGAGAGCTCCGCTATTATATTTGACATGAAAAAGTATTGCGGTTGCAACAATGTATCTATTTGTATCCATTTCGGATACAGATGTTTTTATTCGGATACAAATGGATACATTGTTGAAACCGCAAGACTTTTTCATGTCAAATATAATAGCGGACTGGAATTCTTATTCTTCCTTTTTTTCTTCTTCTTTTTCTTCTTCCTCTTCTTTTTCTTCTTCTTCTACTTCTTCTTCTTCTTTTTCTTCTTCTTGCAGGCCATGGCTCATGCACAGATGTTTTATCAGTAAAAAGATCGGCCGATTTGCCCATCATTGCCGGGAAAATTGGCCGATCGGCAAAATCGGCCAATTTTTTTCCAACTTCACCTATAAAAAAAATGTGCCAAACCGGCCGACCAATTAACCCATTAACGATGAGAAAATCGCCTGTTTTTTTTTCTACCGAAAAATTGGTCCATTTTCGACCCATCTATGGTTTGCATTAGGCCCCATTCACACCTGAGTGTAACATTTTTGCGCATTTTTTTACACACATTTGCATATGTTTGTGCGCAATTTGTTCAGGCATCTTAAGGCTTTTTCAGTTCTGGTGTTTTTGTGTTAGCCAATAGAGAAAAATGTCATCCGCGACATCAATTGCTGCCGTGCCAGCAAAACCGCTCTTGGTCGTGCAGCAAAACGCGCTAAAGCACATGTATTGGGCAGCACAGTGGCTAAATGGTTAGCACTTCCACCTGGCAGTACTCGGGTCATTGGTTCGAATTCCAGCCATGGCACCTCCTGCCTGGAGTTTGCATGTTCTCCGTGTGCCTGCATGGGTTTCCTCCGGGTACTCTGGTTTCCTCCCATCCTCCAAAGACATGCTGGTAGGTTAATTGGATCCTGTCTAAATTGGCCCTTGTATATGAATGTGAGTTAGGGACCTTAGATTGTACTCCCCTTGATGGTTAGGGACTGATGTGAATGTACAATATATATGTAAATGCACTGTGTAAATATATAAGTACCTGATATAAATAAAATAAATAAATATGTATTTCTATGAAAATGAAAATGCATCAAAAACGCATCAATCTGCCCGAAAAACTTTTTTGAGCTTCAGGTGTGCTGTTTCAGGTGACTTGGATTGGAGATGTGAACTATATAATATAATATTGATTTTTTTTTTCCTGAACGTTACACACTACATAACTCTCAGGTGTGAATGGGACCTCAGATACATGGGGAGGGCAGACAAAGCAGGTAGGTAGCTCTGTGATCTAACTGCTGCATAAATGATGGAATGGTAATATTATTTCATTCTGGTTGCCCTCGTGTCATGAGTCATTCCTCCAAAAAGATGCTCTGCGGATCAGCAGACTGCCACTTACAAGGACAAGTTTAGTCGTCACAGCTCTCCAGGTGATAGATATTTGCAGAACATGTGAACATTTACATTAATTAGCATGAACGGCAATCCTATATTCTTAGAATTATAACTGGCTGTAGCCAAGTAGATTATGGATATCAGCGATGAAAACGTCTTGGTGGAGTCTGGAGTTCAAGTAAATCCTCACCTTGTAAAACAACCCATTCAGTTTAAAACAGAAATGAAAGGCAAAACATTTCTGCATAGATATAAAAACATTATAAAACTTTCCCCCCTTGTGTATAGATATAAAAACATTACAAACACTTGTCCCCCTTGTGTATAGATATAAAAACATTACAAACACTTGTCCCCCTTGTGTATAGATATAAAACATTACAAACACTTTTTCTCCCTTGTGTATAGATATAAAACATTACAAACACGTTTTCCCCCTTGTGTATAGATATAAAAACATTACAAACACTTTTCCCCCTTGTGTATAAATATAAAACATTACAAACACTTTTTCCCCCTTGTGTATAGATATAAAACATTACAAACACTTTTTCCCCCTTGTGTATAGATATAAAAACATTATAAACACTTTTTCCCCCTTGTGTATAGATATAAAACATTACAAACACTTTTCCCCCTTGTGTATAGATATAAAAACATTACAAACACTTGTCCCCCTTGTGTATAGATATAAAAACATTATAAACACTTTTCCCCCTTGTGTATACAGTTGTGGCCAAAATTATTCAACCCCCACTGAAATTGAGTGTTTTGGCCAGTTTGACATTGCTTTTGATCATTCAGTCATCTTGCTTACATTTACATTAAAGAGGCACTTGTAGGTCAGACAAATATAACATAACAGTTATAATGAAATAACCACAAATGTCTTTTCTGTGCTCACAGCATTATCAGTTTTATTCAACCCCCAAGTGACATTCAATCTTAGTACTTAGTACAGCATCCTTTTACAGTTATAACAGCTTTTAAACGTGAAGCATAGCTTGACACAAGTGTCTTGCAGCGATCTACGGGTATCTTCGCCCATTCTTCATGGGCAAAGGCCTCCAGTTCAGTCACATTCTTAGGCTTGCGCACTGCAACTGCTTTCTTTAAGTCCCACCAGAGGTTCTCAATCGGATTTAAGTCTGGTGACTGCGATGGCCACTCCAAAATGTTCCAGCCTTTCCTCTGCAACCATGCTCTAGTGGACTTGGAGGTATGCTTGGGATCATTGTCCTGTTGAAAGGTCCAACGTCTCCCAAGCCTCAGGTGTGTGACGGACTGCATCACGTTTCCATCCAATATCTCCTGGTACTGAAGAGAATTCATGGTACCTTGCACACGCTGAAGCTTCCCTGTACCTGCAGAAGCAAAACAGCCCCAAAGCATGATTGACCCTCCACCATGCTTCACAGTAGGCAAGGTGTTCTTTTCATCATAGGCCTTGTTCTTCCTCCTCCAAACATAGCGTTGATCCATGGGCCCAAACAGTTCTAATTTTGTTTCATCAGTCCACAGAACACTATCCCACAACTTTTGTGGTTTGTCCACATGGCTTTTGGCATACTGCAGTCGACTCTTCTTATTCTTTGGAGACAGCAAGGGGGTACGCCTGGGAGTTCTGGCACGGAGGCCTTCATTACGCAGTGTGCGTCTTATTGTCTGGGCTGAAACTTCTGTACCCACATCTGACAAATCTTTTCTCAGTTCCTCAGCAGTCACACGGGGACTTCTCTCCACTCTACGCTTCAGGTAGCGCACAGCAGTCGAAGTCAGCATCTTCTTTCTGCCACGACCAGGTAGCGTTTCAACAGTGCCCTTTGCCTTGAATTTGCGAATGATGCTTCCTAAGGTGTCTCTTGGTATGTTTAACATCTTTGCAATCTTCTTATAGCCATTGCCCTTCCTGTGAAGAGAAATCACCTCTTCTCTTGTCTTCCTGGACCATTCTCTTGCCTTCACCATGTTTGTAACCACACCAGTAAATGTCTAGAAGGAGCTGAGTATCACAGTCATTTTAAAGCTGCCTAATTGGTGCTTATTATGCTTGATTGCTGCTCGGTGACATCCACAGGTGTTTTCAATACCTGATGGAAAGCACCTGTATGAACCTCTGTTCTTCAGAGTGGTAGTCTTTAAGGGGTTGAATAATTGTGGCAATGAAGAAACCACATAAGAACCATTTACTACTGTATTACATAAACAATTGATGTCATTTTAGTTGCATTTGGGTAGTTACAACGTCCTTGTAGGATTTGATTCTGAATACAATTCCAAATGTACACTATAGTCCCTAAACCCCTTTACAGCATTGGGGGTTGAATAATTTTGGCCACAACTGTAGATATAAAAACATTACAAACACTTGTCCCCCTTGTGTATAGATATAAAAACATTATAAACACTTTTCCCCCTTGTGTATAGATATAAAACATTACAAACATCATTATAAACACTTTTCCCCCTTGTGTATAGATATAAAACATTAAAAACACTTTTCCCCCTTGTGTATAGATATAAAACATTACAAACACTTTTCCCCCTTGTGTATAGATATAAAAACATTACAAACACTTGTCCCCCTTGTGTATAGATATAAACATTACAAACACTTTTTCCCCCGTGTGTATAGATATAAAACATTACAAACACTTGTCCCCCTTGTGTATAGATATAAAAACATTATAAACACTTTTCCCCCTTGTGTATAGATATAAAACATTACAAACACTTTTCCCCCTTGTGTATAGATATAAAACATTACAAACACTTTTTCCCCCTTGTGTATAGCTATAAAAACATTACAAACACGTTTTCCCCCTTGTGTATAGCTATAAAAACATTACAAACACGTTTTCCCCCTTGTGTATAGATATAAAACATTACAAACACTTTTCCCCAGGGGCCAGTTGAGGCTGAAAGATCCTCCTTTCTAGCTCCTGCCTGCAGGTGGGCCCATTCCTGGGCCTCCTCCCAGGCTACACATTCCACCTTTCACCCAACATTGACTACTCCCCGGTCAGGCTCTCTCATACTTGAGGGCTGTCCTGACCCCATGCCATGGGTCAGAGTCCCTTGAGCATGCAGATCAGTCCCTCATGCCTTCTAGAAACTTCTCAAGCTTCTAGAGCAGGGGGAGGTATCAGGGAACTAACCTGCAGAGTCCTCAGCCCTGACCTAAGGTAACCTGGCTGACTCATACCAGGCTGCTATCCAGCCTCTAGCTAACTCTCCCTAGCTAAACCTGAGGAGATATGCAAGGGTGGACTGACCATTTGAAAACTCAGGCACTGCCCGAGGGCCCAGGGTCAGTAGGGGGCCCCATGAGATGCTCCTGGTACCTTTTTCATAGGCTTTTTTGAGTTTGGGCAAGGACAGAGGGGCCCCGTGATCCCCTATTGCCCGGGGGCCCCATGAGTTGTCAGTCCGCCCCTGGGGATATGCTTTGTTCATATTTCATGTCTGAGGTTTGCAACCATAACCCGACAGAGGTTCTAACCAAAAATTTTTAAAAAATTAGTTACAGATATGCTTTCATTGGGTCGGAATGTTTTTTTCCCAGCCATGACTGTTAAATGACTCCAGATCTACCTGTAGCTGTAGTAAGTGAAGTGTTCCGGCAGTCACTTAATGTCTGCAATACACGCTAGAGTGGAAGTTGATAGAAATCTATTAGAGGTTTATTGAGCTGGGTCCTCAGCCACAAAGTGACAGCTGTATTTGATTCCAGTAGAAGGAGAACACTTCTGTACAGTTTAGCAGCAATCCCAGGCGGCAGAGACAGCTGATATGTGGAGGACATATATTGATAATGACACATTCCGTGAAGAAGAGAAGGGGGAATGACTGGAGGGACAAACAAGGAGATGGAGAGTGACAGGGAAGCAGACTCCAGGAGAAGTTATTTTATCACAGGAATCTAGTGCCAGGAAGTGACAAGTCTTCTCACCCAGATCCTTTAACATGTTTATATCACATAACTGACCACCTACCTCCTGTGTGAGCTCACAACCCACACTGGACACCCTGAAGAGGACGGAATAAAATAAAGGGACTGCAGTGTCAGCAGTTCTGATCATCTTCCTATACAGGAGCTTCCTACTAAACAAAGGTTACCCCTCTACACACGAGATCTAAAGAATCATGGAACATTTATCACTCCGGTGTGCTTGAGGCCATGGACCCAGCACTTATCTCTGTTGCTCCCCAGCCACTCCAAATAATGTTTTCAGCGATTGGCAAAGGAGAACTCAGAAAACAGAACGGTCTTTAGCTACCAAAAATCTTGGCAACCCTGCATTTCTGGCAGATAATGCACCAGTTTGCCCAGAAAATTGTCGCAATGACAAATGTGTTGGCATTCTCACGTTTATTTCTTTTGTTTGTATTGGTATGACACAAAAAAAGGTGGAGAAAGAAAAAGCCAAATCTGACACATTCCACACAAAACTCCAAACATAAACTGGACAAAATTATTGGCACCTTCTCAAAACTGTAAGAAATAATTGCAATCTAAGTTTGTGATGTCATTTGTATCAATGACCAGCAACCAGGTAAAATGGTGAAAACTGGACTCAACCTTTCTGTTGTGCGTCTCTTTGTTTGACATGGAGCATGGAGGAGAGAAAGAGCAGCAAAGAATTGTCTGAGGATTGGAGGATAGTTTTTTGTGTCATATTAATACAAACAAAAGAAATAAACATGAGAATGCCGCAACATTTGTAATCGCAACAATATTCTGGGCAAAGTGGTGCGTTATCTGACAGAAATGCACGGGTGCCAAGAATTTTTGCCATGACTGTATCGTTTAAATCTTTGAAATGTTGAAATTGAATGTATGAAACATGTCAATCATTTTTCCCCCACAACCCAAAACTACTAAAAAATACTGACTATTGTAACTCCCTCCTCATTGTCTGACCTCATCGCAGGCTATCCCCTGTTCAGTCTATCATGAATGCTGCTGCCAGACTCATCCACCTTACCAACCATTCCATGTCTGCCTTCCTTCTCTGCCAATCCCTCCACTGGCTTCCATCCTCTCTGCCAATCCCTCCACAGGCTTCCATCCCTCTCTGCCAATCCCTCCACAGGCTTCCATCCCTCTCTGCCAATCCCTCCACTGGCTTCCATCCCTCTCTGCCAATCCCTCCACTGGCCTCCATTCATTGTGCTCCATCCCTCTCTGCCAATCCCTCCACTGGCCTCCATTCAGTGTCCTCCATCCCTCTGCCAATCCCTCCACTGGCCCCCATTCAGTGTCCTCCACCCCTCTCTGCCAATCCCTCCACTAGCCTCCATTCAGTGTCCTCCACCCCTCTCTGCCAATCCCTCCACTGGCCTCCATTCAGTGTCCTCCATCCCTCTGCCAATCCCTCCACTGGCCTCCATCCAGTGTCCTCCATCCCTCTCTGCCAATCCCTCCACTGGCCTCCATTCAGTGTCCTCCATCCCTCTCTGCCAATCCCTCCACTGGCCCCCATTCAGTGTCCTCCACCCCTCTCTGCCAATCCCTCCACTGGCCCCCATTCAGTGTCCTCCACCCCTCTCTGCCAATCCCTCCACTGGCTTCCCATTGTCATATAAAGCCATTTATAACTCCGCCCCAAATTAAATCCCCAATCTTGTGTCCAAATATCACTCAAACGGTCCTCTCCGCTCCTCCCACGACATCCTGCTCTCTAGCTCCCTTGTCTCCTCCTCCCATGGTCATCTCCAGGACTTCCCCAGAGCCTCCCCCATCCTCTGGAACTCTCTACCCTAATCTATCAGACTATCACCTACTCTGCCCACTTTTGGCGATCTCTAAAAACCTCTCTCTTCAGGGAAGCCTATCCTGCCTTCAGCTACTACTGGAATCTTCTATACCTCCTACCAGTCCATCCCCCACAGTTATTACCTTTTGTACCACTAGCCCCTCCCTCCTAGATTGTAACATCCCTTGATCAGGGCCCTCCTTTCCCTCTTGTATTGAACTGTATTGTTGCTGTATTGTCTCCCTTTATTTTGTAAAGCGCTGAGCAAACTGTTGGCGCTATATGAATCCTGTATAATAATAATTTAAAAAAAAAATAATACTCTACCACAAATACTGCCGTATCACATGTCCCTGAATCATCCAACTCTTCTCTACAAAAAGCCAAAGGTACCCCGGCATTGGGCACAGTCTGGACCCCTAGTTTGGTCACATTTCAGCCTTTGTGAGCCTGGTAGTCATTAGCCTGTACTTTTGATTCTATACACTGCAATTTCTTGTAAATAATAATGACATTCTATATAAATGTATATTTTGCTGGATAAATGCGGCTGCTTCCTGAGCCTGTGGATAATTTTGGACTTAGTCATCCCCTGTCTAGACTAATAGTTAGTACAGATGAAAGATTTCAGTGCTTGTGAGAGGATATAAAAGTATCAGACCAATAGCCACCTCTGACACGTACACTACATTCTAATCATCCACTGAATTCAACAATAGTCCTCAATTCTAAATTAGGACACTTTATACAGAACAGCATTGCCAGTCTGGTGACATGTTTGCATCAGGAAAAAATGGTTGGAACGCTGGAAAAAACGCTGGATAAAAAAAATGCTGGTTTTTAGTAGCATTTTAGTAGCGTTCAGAAGCATTTAGTAGCGTTTAGGAGCGTTACCGTTTTATTAGCATTTGGGTTAATGTAATTTACGGTTTAAAAAAGAAAATCCATTGAAAATAATGGCTCGGTTTATGAATTTTTTTCGCAATACGAACATATTAATTGTTTTTCAAAGCATTTACAATTTTTTTTGTAATCATGTCCCTGTACAGTATTTATGCCTTTAAAGTGCACTTTATAAAGAGATTTGAACAGATAAAACTTTTTTCTACTTTTTTCTGACCTCCGGAACGGATTAATTGGTTTTCAATGCATTTACAAATTAATTTTTAATCATGTCCCTGTACAGTATTGATGCCTTTAAAGTCTACTCTACTAAAATGCTCCTAACAGCTTTTTTCTAGCTCCTTTTTTCCTTACATGTACTCTAAAAATGCTAATAAAACAGTAACGCTCCTAAACGCTCCTAAATGCTTCCATGTAAGGAAAAAAGGAGCTAGAAAAAAGCTGTTAGGAGCATTTTAGTCGAGTTTAGTGGTGTTTAGCTTTTTTTCTGCTAGAATAACACTCCCAAAAACGATACAAAAACTAATTTTTTTCTGCTCTTAAAACTTTGAAGCTTGAAAAATGCTGCTAGCCTAAAATAGTGTGCATGGACACATAGGATAACACCACAGGCGCACCTCGCTTTACAAATTTAATGCATTCTGCGGGACTTTTCGTAAACCAAAACACGGTTTTCCATAGGAATGCATTGAAAACCAATTAATCCGTTCCTGAGGTCAGAAAAAAGTAAAAAAAAAGTCTTTTATCTGTTCAAAACTCTATAAAGTGCACTTTAAAGGCATAAATACTGTACAGGGACATGATTAAGAAAAAAATTGTAAATGCTTTGAAAAACAATATGTTTGTATTGTGAAAAAAATTCATAAACCGAGGCATTATTTTCTATGGATTTTCTTTTGTAAACCGAGCGTTCGTAAACTGAGGTACACATGAATTTAGCTTCTAGGAGCAGAAACAAAAATGCTGATAAAAGGTTCTAGACATGTGCAATTCATTTTGTTACAAATGAAATATTCGTTATTCTGAGATTTAAATGTATCTGAATTTCCGAATGACAATAGTAACAAATTTCAACAAATCCAAAGAAAATTATAATGAAATGAAAATGAATTTGAATTCGAAATGGAAACGAATTGCAATAAATACAGTAAGGTACAAAAGTGAAATAAGATGATGATTCTTACTTATAAAAATAGAATTAAACAGAATAGAAGAGAACAGAAAATGAAAAAATGAAATAGAATGAATAGGATAGAATTAATAAAACAAAAAATTATATATAGAATAGGAAAAAAATAGAATAAAACAGAATACAATAGAACAGAATAGAATAGAAAAGAAAATAATAAAGTAGAACAGAAGAGAATGGAAAATAAAAGAATAGCAAAAAATAGAAAAGATTAGAATACAAAAGAATAAAATAAAATAGAAAGAATATAGCCGTCTTCCAAAATTTGAATTTTAAATATAATAAAGTAGAATAAAATAGAAAGAATATAGCTGTCTTCCGAAATTCAAATTTTGCATTACCAAATTCGAGTTTCAAATGGAATAGTACAAAATAGAGTTGTAGTCATCTTTCAAAATTTGAATTTTGAAATCCAAATTTAGAATAGAACAGAATAAAATAGAAAGAATACAGCCATCTTCCAAAATTAAAATTTCAAGTTTCAAATAGAATTGAATAAAATAGAAAGAATAAAGACATTTTCTGAAATTTGAATTAAGAAATTTGAGTTTCAGATTTCGAATAGATTAGAATAAAAGGGAATATAGTTGTCTTCCAAAATATGACCTTCGAATTTTGAATTTTGAATAGAATAGAAAGAATATACCAGTTAGCAAACATGAATTTCGAATTTCAATTAAAAAATACTGAATATATGAAACAAAAACTAAATTTTGAGTAGTCACCAGAACACAGGGGAAATCCTCAAATGGGCACACTTATTCTGTTGCAGCTATTTGAGAGGGGTTTTCCTTTACCTAGGGGAAACTTCCTTTTCCCTGTTGTGTCTACAGGACAGGAAGTGAAGGGAAATCTCCTAAACGGGTCATGAATTGAAAAAACAAAAAAAACAAAATGGGTTGGAATGGAAAAAAAAAAGAAAAACAGTTTGGCTTTTGATATAATTAGTGGTCTATTTATAAATGTTTTCACACAGCTTTCTCCCAAGATTCACACTATTTTATAAATGAATTCAATTAGAAAAGTGTTCAAGTCTTGCTGTGTGAAAACATTTATAAATAGACCCCACTGAAAATTCATTATATAAAGCAGCAGCACTGGCATAGTTTTTTACGAAAAGCTAACCATCCAGCCATTTTTCTGACTGATCTAATTTGTACCTGTGAAACTAAAGCCGAATTAAATTCAATCAACAATAAGTATTTGTAATCCTTATGTGGCTACCATTAGTAAATAGATAGGAAGGTATAGTACAGTATATTTGCTTTTTAAATTTTTAAATTTTTTTACATTTCTTCAGTTACTTCCTTGTTTCTGGCCTAGGCCAAAATGATGTTATACAGCACAGGAGTTATCATGGGAGGAGGGGCTCTCTCAGTAAAGCCCTCCTTTCTGCATGCCTGAGCTAAGGGCAGATGGATTCCAAAAAATAAATGTTACATGTATCATCTGCCCTTATTCAAGATGGCCACCTTTAGTCAGGTGCAGTCTGTTTTCTCCACTTTAACCACTTGCCTACCAGGCACTTATACCCCCTTCCTTACCAGGCCAATTTTCAGCTTTCAGCGCTGCCGCACTTTGATTGACAATTGCGCGGTCATGCAACATTGTACCCATATGAAATTTTGATAATTTTTTTCTCACAAATAGAGCTTTCTTTTGGTGGTATTTAATCGCCACTGGGCGCTTTACTTTTTGCGCTATAAATTAAAAAAAGTGCAAAAAATTTGAAAAAAAAAAAAGTTTATTTATTTCTTTTATAAAATTTTTCAAACAGGTATTTTTTCTCCTTCACTGATTTGCGTTGATGAGGCGGCACTGATGGGCACTGATAGGCGGCACTGATGGGCACTGATAGGCAGCACTAAAGGGCACTGATAGGCAATACTAATGAGGTGGCACGGATAGGCGGCACTGATAGACAGCACTAATTAGGGGTCACGGATAGGCGGCACTGATATGCAGCACTGATAGGCGGCACTGATAGGTGACACTGATGATGGGTACTGATAGACGGCACTGACTGGCATCACTTCTGGGCACTGACTGGCGGCACTGACTGGCACAACCCCTGGGCACTGACTGGCAGCACTGCTGGGCTGCACTGGTGGGTGGCACTGGTGGGCAGCACTGGTGGGTGGGCACAGGTGGGTGGCACTGGTGGGCACAGGTGGGTGGCACTGGTGGGCACAGGTGGGTGGGCACAGGTGGGTGGCACTGCTGGGCACATGTAGGTGGCACTTCTGGGCACAGGTAGGTGGCACTGCAGAGTGGCACAGGTGGGTGCACTGCTGGGCACAGGTGGGGGCACTGCTGGGGGCACTGCTGGGAACGGGTGGGCGGGGCTAGTGGGCGCACTGCAGGGCGGAACTTGCGGGTGTCACTGCTGGGCACCGATCATCAGGGCACTGATCATCAGTGCCCTGATGATCGGTGCCGATCCTCGCTCTGACAACTGCCGGTTCTCGGCAGTACTTTCCTCACGATCTGACAGCGTGAGGAAAGTGCAGCCGAGAACCGGCACTTGCATTTCCCTGTGATCAGCGTGTCATTGGACACCGCTGATCATGTGGTAAAAGGCCGGTGGGATCGGCCTTTCACCACATCACGTGATCAGCTGTGTCCGTAGGACACAGCGATCACGGAGATCGCCGGGTGCGCGCCCCCTGGGGCGCGCAGGAGAGCGCGTTCTGGGAGGACGTCATATGACGTCCACTCAGAACTGGCCGGCCGCGGTGAAGCCGTCATTCGGCTATGCGCGGTCGGCAAGAGGATAAGTGGCGCTTGTCTGGAGCGGTACTGCAGCTGGAAGGGAATTCAAAAGAAACTAGGTTTTTTCGTAGTTCTCTTGGTCTCCTGGAGCAGAGTTCCAGTTGGCTACACTGCATCCAGGTGACCCTGGCGGCCTTGGGTCTTTTTAACCTCTTCGCGCTGGCGTTACACATATATGCGGGTGGGCCTTAACACAGAGAGGCCGCATATATGCGTATCAGAATGTTAATAGAGTTGTGCCGACATAGTTTCCAGCAGCTAACTGAAAGATCACTTATGATCTGGAGCTTTCCAATCATGTGACGGCCGTGACAGCCAATCACAGATGGTTACATGAGTTGTTGCCTGGCTCCCGGCATCAGAAACCTCTTAAGGGCAGCACAGTGGCTAAATGGTTAGCACTTCCACCTGGCAGTACTAGGGTCGCTGGTTCAAATCCCAACCATGGCACCTCCTGCCTGGCGTTTGCATGTTCTCCCTGAGTCTGCGTGGGTTTCCTCTGGGTACTCTAGTTTCCTCCCACTCTCCAAAGACATGCTGGTAAGTTAATTGGCTCCTGTCTAAATTGGCCCTAGTATGTGTATGTATGGATGTTAGTTAGGGACCTTAGATTGTACGCTCCTTGAGGGTTAGGGAATGATGTGAATGTACAATATACTAACCACAGCTTACAAAGCCATCTACAACAGCTACATTACCAACCTCATCCACAGATACCACCTAAATCGCCCACTCCGCTCCTCCCATGATATCCTACTCTCTAGCTCCCTCATCTCCTCCAATGCTCGCCTCCATGACTTCTCCAGAGCCTCTCCCATTCTATGGAACTCCCTACCACAGCATGTCCGGTCAGCCCCCACCCTGTCTGCCTTTAGGCGATCTTTGAAAACTCACTTCTTCAGGGCAGCCTACCCCACCTCCACCTAAGAAAAAGTGCTGTGCAAACTGTTGGCGCTATATAAATCCTGTATAATAATAATAATATATATGTAAAGTGCTGCATAAATTGACGTATTAAGTACCTGAAATAAATAAATAAGGGCCGGGAGGCTCTGGCATTAAGGTGGCAAGTCCCTGACCCCCAGGTTTTGGAGCACATTTGCGAAATGGCTAGTGTAGGGAGAGAGTACACATCTGTCAGGGAAAGCACTAGCAGTAGGGAGAGGTTCCGGGGGAGCAGGGAAAGCTCGGGGCCTACATCTGCACTTCCGGGAGCTGCCTCTTGGGTTGGACTGGCAAGGCCACATTCCACCCTTCTTGGCAAACACTGTCTCCATTTTGGGCCTACTAGCACTGACTCTCTGCTTCACTGATTGGAAGTTCTGGAGGGGGTGAGCTCCCCGCTGAGCAGTTGTACTGTTTGCAAGTTTTTCAATACATTGTTTACTGCACTTCTGGCCTCTGTTTGTTTACTGTCCTTGCTGCACCTACATAAGACACAGCTAGAAATGCTAGAGGGGAGATTCCTCAACAAAAGAAAGCATGGAGACATGGATGGGGGATTTCGCTTTGAATATGAATTAAATAGTGTTTTCAGTTTGTGCGCACAGAGGTAAGGCAAATGTTCCTATTGATGCACGCAGCATTTGAAGACAAGTTCTCCCAGTCTTTGTATCTTCCTCCTCTCCAAAGAGCTTTATAGAGACAAAAAAATAGTAGAGAACAAAAATCAGCTCAAAGTTCAGTGTGTCTATCCACAGTGTAAGTTGATTAGCCAATGCAATGGCAAAATCCTAGCAAACAAAAATCAATATTTCATTGCAAACAAACAGAGAATGAAGCAATACTCGTAATTAAACAGAGTAGTATTTCTGTTCTCTCTTTTACCTGCACAAGATGACTTTAAATATCTAGAAGTTATTGTGAAGCAGAGCGTTTTACAATGAGCAACGATTATGAGCATGTCCTCTCTGCTGGGTATGAAAATCACAAGCGTGGTCAACACTCATTTCTAGGTTTACATATGTTTCTCCATATTAGCAGTCTAATAAGAAAACAAGGGATAGATAAGGCAGAGATAAGAGCTGCAAAGGCCACAAAGACTTTTTGTTTGTCCAAAATGCCAATGCAAACACTAAACATAACCAGGTAACTACCAATGACAGCCTTGCCTGTATAATTATCATTGTGTGTTTGATTATTCACAATCCCTAAAAAAAAAAAATGTACCAACTTACAAGTTTGGTTGAGGTTAGTCTCGGACAGACAGATCTGAAAATTAAGAGCTGGATTCTGGAGTCAGCATTTCTGTCATTTAAAATTTGTGAGCTATGAGAAGAAATGTCTAGGCGTGTGAATATACACGATGGCAACCACTAGCATAAAATAATCCTAAAATGTGATTGCTGTACATAATAAATAATTGTCAAGTATTACTTTTTCTGCAAGTCCTACAGTCTTCTCTTAACATCTAAATCATTAAGCAGCAAAATGCATATTTATTTCCTCTATTTGTGGCATTGTGTCATGGCCGGGGGTCAGGCTCAGAGACCAGTTGCTATAGCAGTCGAGAGATTCCAACCCACAAGCAGGATAAATACACGAGTAGGTCAACCTGCCAGATGACGTGGGCTCATTTGAGGCATGGGGTCTAAGCTGGTATTAACCAGAACTTCTGATGGTGGAGATGGGTTTTTCTGCATGTTAGTACCAGGTCACGGTCTTCAGGATCGCCCCACCAGAAGGTGAGCAAGCAGGGGTCCAGTTGCAGCTATAGTAGGTAGGGATCAAGCAGAAGTAAAGTCAATAATAAGCCAAAGGTCGGTAACAAGTGGTTGCAGGTTGGGATCAAATGGAAGCATAGTTGAGGATCAAGTCAAAGTCAGTAACTAGTGGTTACAGGTTGGGATCAAGCAGAAGCGTAGTCAATAACAAGCCAAAGGTTGGTAACAAGTGGTTGCAGGAGGGATCAGGTGGAAGCATAGTTGAGGATCAAGTAAAGGTCAGTAACAAATGGTTACAGGTTGGGATCAAACGGAAGCATATTTGAGGATCAAGTCAAGGTCGGTAACAAATGGTTGCAAGTTGGGATTGGGTGGAAGCATAGTTGAGGATCAAGTGAAGATCAGTAACTAATGGTTACAGGTTGGGATCAAGCAGAAGCGTGGTCAGTAACAAGCCAAAGGTCGGTAACAAGTGGTTGCAGGTTGGGATTGGGTGGAAGCATAGTTGAGGATCAAGTCAAGGTTGGTAACAAATGGTTGCAGGTTGGAATCAGGTGAAAGCATAGTTGAGGGTCAAGGTCAGTAACTAATGGTCGCAGAATGGGATCAAGCGGAAGCATAGTCAGTAATAAGCCAAAGGTCAGCAATAAGTGGTTGCAGGTTGGGATCAGGCGGAAACGTAGTCGATGATCAAGTTAAGATCAGTAACTAATGGTTGCAGGTTGAGAATCAAGCGCAAGCATAGTCCAGGAACAAGCCAAAGTTGGTAACAAGTGGTAGCAAAGATATGGACGGCAGCAGGAGAGAAAGAAGCAAGATATTGGCTGGAGAAGAGCACAGTAAACCTGGGAAGTTCATGGGAGGAGCAAAGAGTTCAAGGTTCACAAAGTACAAGGCAAGATTATCCTAAGGTTCAGACAGGGAGCTGTCCAGCATCTGAGGTGGTTCAGCAGGGGAACTACGGCTGAATGCAGCAGAGATTGTGCGTTCAGATCCTAAACCTAACACATTTTTAACAATTACGGGGTGTTTTGAAACTCTTGGAAAGCAATAATGAGTATAGGGAAAAGTTTTATCTTCTAGTAAAACATCCTCAGACCCAAAGCGCCTCTCCAGATTCACCCTTCCACTTGATCTACAACAGGGAGCTGGCTCAGAAGAGCCCTTAGTTACTCATCATCGAAGATAAAAGATGAATGTGAACCACACACCAATCTCTCTTTTTCTGGATACTTTAATTAAAAATACCCATGGAATATCTGCAACTACGATCATTCTACCCAGGAACCACCACCTACCTAACATGTTTCAGCAAGAATAGCTTGATCAAAAGGGTCTGAATTTCCTATAAGGGGCAGACCTGCTTAGAGGGGGATGTTCCAACAAGAAGGGTACAGTAACCAATCTCTACTTCTCTAGATACTTTAATTCAAAACACAGCTGCAACCATGATCACTCCACCCAGAAGCCACCACCTTCTTTACGCATTTCACCATGAATGGCTTGTAGCAGGTAGTGGTTTCTGGGTGGAGTGAACATGCTGCACTTAAGTGTTGAAGTAAAGTACCCAGAAAAGCAGAGATTGATGTGCAGCTCTCATTTACCTTTTATCTTCAAAAGTTTTATTTTGTTACTGTACTCATCTGGTTGGAACACCCCCCCCCCCTTCTAAGCAGGTCTGCCCCTTAAACAAAATTCAAACCCAAGAACACAAAAGTATATGATATATTGCAGCTAGCCAGGTCTTAGATCGGATGGCTGCATTGTTTTTGTTTTTTGTTTGCAGCTTATACCATATTCAGCAAGTACAGAAAATAGCTGATGATTTTGCCAGAAATGCTGAGTCCTTGTCATAGCTTGTGAGCTGAATAGATAGTACAAACAACCCTAGGGTGGCTGCACACTGCCCTGTTGCAAACCTGCAGGTTAGCTGCACTTTCCCATAGACTTTTAGCAAAAGCACAGATGGGCAGTGTGAAGTCGTCCTTAGAAAGCTCCTGGAACATTAAGAAGTTTAGAAACCCTTCTGTAACCAATGCCATCAGTATGTTTTGCAACAATAAGGTTCCATAGGTCTCGAGAGAGCACTTTGCTTTTACCCATCATCAGATGTTTCTTGTGTGACACCTTGGTAATGAGCAGGGGCAGACTGACAACTCATGGGGCCCCCAGGCAATAGGGGATCATGGGGCCCCTGTGTCCTTGCGCAAACTCAAAAAAGCCTATGAAATATGAACAAAGCATATCCCCAGGGGCGGACTGACAACTCATGGGGCCCACGGGCAATAGGGGATCATGGAGCCCCTGTGTCCTTGCCCAAACTCAAAAAAGCCTATGAAATATGAACAAAGCATATCCCCAGGGGCGGACTGACAACTCATGGGGCCCACGGGCAATAGGGGATCATGGAGCCCCTGTGTCCTTGCCCAAACTCAAAAAAGCCTATGAAAAAAGGTACCAGGGGCATCTCATGGGGCCCCCTACTGACCCTGAGTTTCCAAATGGTCAGTCCACCCCTGGTAATGAGACACCTTTTTATCATTAGTTAAGACTGATCCAGCTGATATTAATTTGCACTGGCAAGGGGCAGGTTTGCATTCTCATGACTAGATTAGATTTCAGCTGGTGTCTTGGCTTTCCATGCCTTTTTGGACCTCCCTTTCTTCATGTGTTCAATACTTTTTCCCCGTGTCATTCCATTTTATTACACATAACTTAATTTCTGAACTTATTTGTTTTGCTTTCTTTCTATGCATGGATTGTCAATAGCACCTTTAAAAATTTATTTATCTAGAAAAATGGTGAGGTGTTCAGTATTTATTTTACCTGCTGTATATTCCTAAACTCTGCTAAAAAGCAATAAAGGCGTAACAAATACATCAGTTAAAAATGTGTTAATTATTTATTTTTTGCAGCTGAACCAAAACTAACAAAGTCTTACGTAAACCCTACAAGGCAGATAGCCATGCTGGGCCTGGTTTACGAATAGTGGAGGAAGGCAGAGTATTTGTACTTCCCGTATCCCATAAATGATCCGTGACATTATCTGTGGCTAATTTAAAAGAAAGTGCACTGGTTGCTTATTGTAACCTCTCCGTCCCATTGTGGTGGACTCAGTGACATCCAATCTGAGTAACCACAAAGGAGCCATGATATACTGTGAAGGATATCACTAATATTGCATGTGAGGACTTTCTATAGACTACATATGTATGTGTCAGAGTAAAAAATAAATAAATACATCATAATCTTACAGACATGTATACAGACACGCAGCGTGGGTGTCTACACTCGCAGACCGCACTGGAAAATCTGCTCACCGACATTTCTGGTAAATGTTTCCAAATGTTTAATGATATTCAGGAAAGCGTATAATTTAGTGGATGTTCATTTTACGAGGAATTGTGTTACTGACAAACACTCAGTTACTTTAAATACCTAATGACAGACTATGGAAAAATTCTAGACTTTGGGGAAACATTATCATTTGATTTGAATCTGGCTCTATGGAGTCACATTAGACATGGGAGGAGGATGTGTAGCGGGATGGATATGAAAGATATCGCATGTAACTTTATTTATAAGGATGCTGGAAATCACTGCATTGTGGACATCACAGTGACGTTCTGCTCTACAGAGAGAGTGCTGTGATTTCCTATTGGGATTCTGTAGGACTTGTTTGCTTCACTGTGGGGTTGATATATAGACTGTGCACTCTGCAAGGGGACTTGCTCTAGATCAGCGGTTCTCAACCTGTGGGTCACGACAACTTTGGGGGTCGAACGACCCTTTCACAGGGGTCACCTAAGACCATCGGAAAAACACATATTTCCAATGTGTAAAGAGCAGCTACTGTGTAGAAAGCAGCAGTATTGGAGGCAGGGGTGGACTGACAACTCATGGGGCCCCCGGCCAATAGGGGATCATGGGGCCCCTGTGTCCTTGCCCAAATTCAAAAAAGCCTATGAAAAAGGTACCAGGGGCATCTCATGGGGCCCCCTACTAACCCCGGCCCTCGGGCAGTGCCCGAGTTTCCCAATGGTCAGTCCGCCCCTGATTGGAGGTAAAACGACACTTCATGAATTATAATTACTGGGTAAATAATTTTATGGTTGGGGGCAGGGGCGGACTGACACCTCATGGGGCCCCCGGGCAATAGGGGATCATGAGGCCCCGGGCCCTCGGGCAGTGCCCGAGTTTCCAAATGGTCAGTCCGCCCCTGGTTGGGGGTCACCACAACATGAAGAACTGTATTAAAGGGTCATGGCATTAGGAAGGTTGAGAACCACTGCTCTAGAGCTTAGTAAATGAGGGGAAGTTCTGCTGATTTCTATCTTCCAATCATGTGCAAGCAAAAATGCAGTTGTGTTCTTTCCCTTGCATGTGATTGGGTATTCTTTGTAAAGTGAAGCTTCACGTCATTTACTAAGCTCTGGAGCAAATCCCCTGCAGAGTGCACAGTCTGTTTGCCTTTAGTAAGCCCGCCCCCGTATTGACTTCCCAACATTCCAATTTCCAAATACTAACAATGTTGTCAATCCTTAAAGCTGAACTCCCGGCAGATATAAAAGTCACAAATGAATGCAGGTCTGTGTTCATTCACACATACATATTTTATTGTATTTTTGTTTCACATCCAAGCAATTGAATTTGGCTTCATATCAGCCTCCTGTAGTCCGCTGTCCAGCAGAAACGCCATGAAGGGAATCAGCTGTACTGCAGTTACAGAAGAAAGCTGATCGAAGCATAGGGGGTGGGGAGGACAAGCAGAGTCAAGTCTCCTGCCCTGCCAGACATGGTGGTGCTGTGCGACAGAACTGTATAAATCACAGGACTGGATGGACAGAAATACAAATGCTTTGGCAGGTAAAAGAGTTCCCATACAGTATAGGTGTTTCATCTGTGTATTCAGCTGTTTGCCTAGATTTCAGATTTAATCTACAAAAACAAGTATTTCTCACACATTTTACTAATATATCAATAGTCCTTATTGGCTTTTCAGATAGGGGTAGGCTTGTCCTCTATTTTCATCCCTTGCAAAGGACCATGCCACCAGACAGCCAAGTCTGTAATTTAGTATTGATTTACTACATGTATTGACCCTATCTTCTGTGGAGCTGAGCTAAAGAAGGAGCCCATTTATAAAAGCATCACTATGTCTGTACTACTGCAGTACCGCTGGATTTCTTATAAAACAAAAACATCATATTTATGAATCCCTTAGAACCTGCATAAGAAGTTTACTTTGCATTATCACTCCTAACCCTCCATACCACTCCTAACCCTCCATTCTACTCCTAACCCTCCATACCATTCCTAACCCTCCATTCTACTCCTAACCCTCCATACCACTCCTAACCCTTCATTCTACTCCTAACCCTTCATTCTACTCCTAACCCTCCATACCACTCCTAACCCTCCATTCTACTCCTAACCCTCCATACCACTCCTAACCCTCCATACCACTCCTAACCCTCCATTCTACTCCTAACCCTCCATACCATTCCTAACCCTCCATACCATTCCTAACCCTCCATACCACTCCTAACCCTCCATACCATTCCTAACCCTCCATACCACTCCTAACCCTCCATACCATTCCTAACCCTCCATACCACTCCTAACCCTCCATACCACTCCTAACCCTCCATTCTACTCCTAACCCTCCATACCATTCCTAACCCTCCATTCTACTCCTAACCCTCCATACCACTCCTAACCCTCCATTCTACTCCTAACCCTCCATACCACTCCTAACCCTTCATTCTACTCCTAAACCTTCATTCCACTCCTAACCCTCCATACCACTCCTAACCCTTCATTCTACTCCTAAACCTTCATTCCACTCCTAACCCTCCATACCACTCCTAACCCTCCATTCTACTCCTAACCCTCCATACCACTCCTAACCCTCCATACCACTCCTAACCCTCCATTCTACTCCTAACCCTCCATACCACTCCTAACCCTCCATACCACTCCTAACCCTTCATTCTACTCCTAAACCTTCATTCCACTCCTAACCCTCCATACCACTCCTAACCCTTCATTCTACTCCTAACCCTTCATTCTACTCCTAACCCTCCATACCACTACTAACCCTCCATACCACTACTAACCCTCCATACCACTACTAACCCTCCATACCACTCCTAACCCTCCATACCACTCCTAACCCTCCATACCACTCCTAACCCTCCGTACCACTCCTAACCCTTCATTCCACTCCTAACCCTCCGTACCACTCCTAACCCTCCATACCACTCCTAACCCTCCGTACCACTCCTAACCCTTCATTCCACTCCTAACCCTCCATACCACTCCTAACCTTCAATACCACTCCTAATCTTCTATACCATTCCTACTCTTCCATACTACTCTTAACCCTCCATTCCACTCCTAACTCTCAATACCACTCCTAACCCTTCATTCCACTCCTAACCCACCATACCACTCCTAGCCCTCCATTCCACTCCTAACCCTCAATACTACTCTTAACCCTCAATACCACTCCTAACCCTTCATTCCACTCCTAACCTTCCATACCACTCCTAACCCTCCATACCACTCCTAATCTTCTATACTATTCCTACCCTTCCATACTACTCTTAACCCTCAATATCATTCCTAACCCTTCATATCGGTCCTAACCTCCATACCACTCCTAACCCTCCATACCACACCTAACCCTCCATACCACTCCTAACCCTCCATACCATCCCTACCCCTCCATACCACTCCTAATCCTCAATACCACTCCTAACCCTCCATACCACGCCTAACTCTCAGTACCATCCCTAACCCTCCATACCACTCCTAACCCTCCATTCCACTCCTAACCCTCTATACCACTCCTAACCCTCTATACCACTCCTAACCCTCCATACCACTCCTAACTCTTCATTCCACTCCTAATCCTCCATTCCACTCCTAATCCTCCATTCCACTCCTAATCCTCCATTCCAATCCTAACCCTCCATACCACCCCTAACTCTCAGTACCACCCCTAACACTCCATACCACTCCTAACCCTCAATACCACACCTAACCCTCGATACCACTCCTAACCCTCAATACCACTCCTAGCCCTCATTAACCAGTCCTAGATTTCTTATAAAACAAAAACATCATATTTATAAATCCCTTAGAACCTGCATAAGAAGTTTACTTTGCATTATCACTCCTAACCCTCCATACCACTCCTAACCCTCCATACCATTCCTAACCCTCCATACCACTCCTAACCCTCCATACCACTCCTAACCCTCCATTCTACTCCTAACCCTCCATACCACTCCTAACCCTTCTTTCTACTCCTAACCCTTCATTCTACTCCTAACCCTCCATACCACTACTAACCCTCCATACCACTACTAACCCTCCGTACCACTCCTAACCCTCCGTACCACTCCTAACCCTCCGTACCACTCCTAACCCTTCATTCCACTCCTAACCCTCCATACCACTCCTAACCTTCAATACCACTCCTAATCTTCTATACCATTCCTACTCTTCCATACTACTCTTAACCCTCCATTCCACTCCTAACTCTCAATACCACTCCTAACCCTTCATTCCACTCCTAACCCACCATACCACTCCTAGCCCTCCATTCCACTCCTAACCCTCAATACTACTCTTAACCCTCAATACCACTTCTAACCCTTCATTCCACTCCTAACCTTCCATACCACTCCTAACCCTCCATAGCACTCCTAATCTTCTATACTATTCCTACCCTTCCATACTACTCTTAACCCTCAATATCATTCCTAACCCTTCATATCGGTCCTAACCCTCCATACCACTCCTAACCCTCCATACCACACCTAACCCTCCATACCACTCCTAACCCTCCATACCATCCCTACCCCTCCATACCACTCCTAATCCTCAATACCACTCCTAACCCTCCATACCACGCCTAACTCTCAGTACCATCCCTAACCCTCCATACCACTCCTAACCCTCCATTCCACTCCTAACCCTCTATACCACTCCTAACCCTCTATACCACTCCTAACCCTCCATACCACTCCTAACTCTTCATTCCACTCCTAATCCTCCATTCCACTCCTAATCCTCCATTCCACTCCTAACCCTCCATACCACCCTCAACTCTCAGTACCACCCCTAACACTCCATACCACTCCTAACCCTCAATACCACACCTAACCCTCGATACCACTCCTAACCCTCGATACCACTCCTAGCCCTCATTAACCAGTCCTAGATTTCTTATAAAACAAAAACATCATATTTATAAATCCCTTAGAACCTGCATAAGAAGTTTACTTTGCATTATCACTCCTAACCCTCCATACCACTCCTAACCCTCTATTCCACTCCTAACCCTCCATTCCACTCCTAACCCTCAATACCACTCCTTGGGAGATGCAAAGCCATACTGTTCAAACAATACCAGCAACACCATGCAATTCATAAAGCAATACTATATACCTTACACATGTGGTTTGCATGGTGCCTGCCTCCGGGCACTAGAGCTAGCAAACCCCCTATTCATTATAACGGCTCCATGTCTACAATGTGAAGTAAAAATAGCTCAACAGCTGAGAGGAAAAGAAGACCAATCTTCTCCTCTAACATTTAAATCCAACATGCCAGAGTTTCCCTGTATCCGAAATATACTGCAAGAGCAAAGTCAGAAGCTCATTTGTGCCCACTGCAATCTACAGCCTCCAAAAGAACAGAGATCTTGCCCATCTGACATTGTGACAGAAAGCTCTCCTAGATAGGTAGGAGAAAGGTCCCAAGAATCAAGCAGAGTTTCCAGAGAAAATCTTGGATTCAGACTGGGGACATTTGTCAGAATATAGGGTATAAGTGCCCTTTGGAGAGAGACTGTCACCACTCTGGAGCTGTTAACGGAGTTTGAGCCAGAAAGGCTTTCTGCCCCTATGAACTGCCAATGCAAATTGTCACCCAAATTGCTACTCACAACCAGTGTTGCTGCTAAGGACGGGGGAAGCCTTCTATGCCAGGCATTGTAGGTTGTTGGAACTCAGAAAGTGTCCTAAGATCGTTGTTCTGTACTTCTGGGAGTTGGCAGAGTTGGAGATGACTGGAGACAGCATGCCAAGAGAAATACAATGGTGTACACATGTGCAGTAGAGCTACTATTGGGCCACTATGGGTATACCCCTGAAGGGGTCTACAGGGACAGCACCCTGCAGATAATGCACGTGCCAAAGTTAATGCCCAATGAGGGTTCCAAAGCCTGAAAAGGCACTATAGGCCAGCCCCACATTTTATTCCAAGTGGGGTCTGGTCCCCCTAGGCTCAGCTGGGGAGTCAGTCAGGGAAGTTGCTGAAGGAGAGCCACAATTGCTATAAAACAGCTAGGAACCTTGACAGAAGAATCTTGAAAGAGAAATCAACTTAAAAGAGGTAAGACATCCATAACCTAAGGACACTAGCAAAAAAACAGAAGCTCGCTTAGAGTGGCAGGTATTATATACGGTATGCAGCCTTCTTTTCCATTCTCCAATTACCTGAAGGTAGCTGCACACAACCCGTGGTTAAGGCTGAAATCCCATGTCCTGTACTCTACATTTAAGAATTTTCTTTTCATAAGTTGCTCATGGCAGGGAGGGGATGTGCAGCATCTTTTGCTTTGCAGCAGCTTTCTGTTTTTACGTTTGAAACTCAGACACCTTTAGGTCTCAATCACAGGCGAGACATCAACCTGCACATACAATACTTTACAGTACCAATGGCATCCATTGCAGTCTGCCAATCTGATTTACCAGATTTAGAGAATATGAATACCGAACCAAGATTCTTTTGTGGACTATAGTACAGTTTTCATATGTGTTCAGTGTTTTTATTGTTTTGTATTTTATGATATATTAATCTTTTTACCTACCTGACATTTTGTCCTTTCCTTTAGATACTCCTGTCCTTTTAAGGTAAGGAGGGTATTTAAGAGGTAGTTGTTTAGCCTTCATTTAGCTGTGACTTAAAGTAGAACTATAGGCAAAGCGTATTTTTATTTCAGGTAGAGTAAGAGGGTTTTATGACCTCTGTTGGTTTATTTTTGGATATATACAGTATTATGGATCTGAACATTGTGCTGGCATTTTGGACTATGTTTATATCGCACACACCCTGAATGTTACAAACAAGGGCAAATAATAAAGATAAAAAAGGATATACAGCTACATATCATCTGCATACAACAAAAATAGGATACAGAAGCAGAGAGAAGCCCAATGCTATAAGATTTAAATCTATCGATAAAGATAGTTGGTAATGAAAAGAAAAGATTCCCTCTTTTCTGTGCAAGCGCAATAACAATAAAAAAAATTCCTACATAAACACTTAATTATGATTGTGGAAGACATATATTATTTATACTGTGTCTGGTTATTTAGATAATTTAAAATTCTGACAAATTAGTTCATCTTATTACAGAGCAATATGGATATTGGCTCTACTGTAGACATGCAGGTCTAGGGCAATGGAGTGTTTTCCTAAATAGGACTCATCCTGGGCACATGTAACGTTGCTTGCCATACAACTAATGCTGTATTTGTACTGTGGTGTGTAGAGTGAGAAGGTTTGCATACTTTACTTCCCCTTTACATGGAATCAGGGCCAAGGGGTGGGCAGTAGGGACAGCTGCCCTGGGCGCAATGGTTTGTTGCATAGATAGGGGCACCTTGTGGCTGACAGGAGTAGGCACTACAAGGAAAGAGCGGGGGGGGGGAGGTGCTGGTTGTGCACCCCCTAAGCAGATCCCCTAAGCTTGCACATCATGAAGGGGGGGGGTTTGGTCTCAGTTTGGCATCTTGGCCCTGGGCATTGGATGACCTTGTCCCAGTACTCCTGTGTTCATCTAGAACTCGGTGCTTGTGCAGTCAAAATGAGGAGAATGCGCACTCACCGGAACGCATAGTAAAATGCGCATTAATGTATAAATATCCTGATGTCATCAAGGTCATCCAGATCTGGACAGGAATGAAGTGAAATCCCTCACTGGATAGGTTCTGGATCCTGAAGCTTCTGTTGTATACTGGGAGGGTGCCAGAGATCCCTTTAAGGGATGGACGGGTCGGCTCACCAGGTGTACAGGGGCTCCCTCTCTGGGTCACAAGACCCGGGACCGGTAATGAAAGTCTGGAGAGCGGAGTTTGAGGAGAACTAGGAGATACCCAGAATCCAGAGAGGGAGCCCCTGTAATCTGCAATAGGCAAGCAGCTTGGTGTGAACAAATCAACTGTGGGAGCAATAATTAGAAAATGGAAGACATACAAGACCACTGATAATCTCCCTCAATCTGGGGCTCCAAGCAAGATCTCACCCCGTGGGGTCAAAATGATCACAAGAACGGTGAGCAGAAATCCCAGGACCACACGGGGGGACCTAGTGAATGACCTGCAGAGAGCTGGGACCAACGTAACAAAGGCTACCATCAGTAACACACTACGCCGCCAGGGACTCAGATCCTGCAGTGCCAGACGTGTCCCCCTGCTTAAGCCAGTACATGTCCGGGCCCATCTGAAGTTTGCTAGAGGGCATTTGGATGATCCAGAAGAGGATTGGGAGAATGTCATATGGTCAGATGAAACCAAAATAGAACTGTTTGGTAGAAACACAACTCTTCGTGTTTGGAGGAGAGAGAATGCTGAGTTGCATCCAAAGAACACCATACCTACTGTGAAGCATGGGGGTGGCAACATCATGCTTTGGGGCTGTTTCTTCCTTCCATCAGCAAGGGCATTGATGATGAAACGTGGCTGGGTCTTCCAACATGACAATGATCCCAAATATACCGCCCGGGCAATGAAGGAGTGGCTGAAAGTCCGTGTTGCCCAGCGACAGCCCCAAAACATCACTGCTCTAGAGGAGATCTGCATGGAGGATGGGCCAACATACCAGCAACAGTGTGTGCCAACCTTGTGAGGACTTCCAGGAAACGTCTGACCTCTGTCATTGCCAACAAAGGATATATAACAAAGTATTGAGATGAACTTTTGATATTGACCAAATACTTATTTTCCACCATAATTTGCAAATAAATTCTTTCCAAATCAGCCAATGTGATTGTCTGGATTTGTTTTCTCATTTTGTCTCTCATAGTTGAGGTCTACCTATGATGCCAATTACAGGCCTCTCTCATCTTTGTAAGTGGGAGAACTTGTACAATTGGTGGCGGACTAAATACTTTTTTGCCCCACTGTATACACTAAATGTTGTGAGGAAGACCTCACTCTTTGCTTTTTTATCTTATATTGTACTATTTTAAATTTCAATAAAAAGTCAGTTATTGAAAAAAAAAAAGAAAAAACAAAGAAATGAGCAACGTGTAATGCCATGACCATATCAGTCTAATGAGGACCATAGTGGGCAATCAGTGTGGTCAGTGTAATGTTAAACACACATCTGGCCTCTTGGCCTTTTCAGGTCACCTCAGTTCATAAACCTGTAAAACCTGTTTTCTTAAATAGACAACATCCATCTGGCTCAACTGCCTTTCCCATCTTAGATATTTACTGAGATTTATAGATCTGGAAAGTGAGGTCTTTATATACTACCTACAAACTATTACAAATCTTGCCGCTAAAAGAAAAAGAAAACGTTGTGACTTTATCTAAAAGTAACATGGTGAACATGTTGCAATCATATTAAAATCAAAGAATTAAAATAATTTCAGTTCAGTTCACCACGGCAAACGGATCCAGAAGTGAGAGCCGATACCTCTCAAAACCAGGTACCCGCTCCCCTCCCCAAAAAAGGTGCCAAATGCTGCACCAGAGGGGGAGAGGAGGATGATAATTATTATTATAATACAGGATTTATATAGTTTGCTCAGCACTTTACAATATAAGGGAGACAATACAGCAACAATACAGATCAATACAAGAGGGATAGGAGGGCCCTGCCCCTGGGAGCTTACAATCTAGGAGGGAGGGGCTGGTGGAACAAAAGGTAATAACTGTGGGGGATGGACTGGTAGGAGGAACAGAAGATTCGGTTATTAGCTGAAGGCAGGATAGGCTTCCCTGAAGAGATCAGTTTTCAGAGATTGCCTAAAAGTGGGCAGAGTAGGCGATAGTCGGGTAGATTGGGGTAGAGAGTTCCAGAGGATGGGGGAGGCTCTGGAGACGAGCATGGGAGGAGGAGACAAGGAAGCTAGAGAGCAGGAGGTTGTGTGAGGAGCGGAAAGGACGGTTTGGGTGATAAGCGGAGCTTCCACTTTTGGATGAAACTCCACTTTGATTTTTCCTGTAATGGGGCGTGGCAGGGGGTGTGTCCTATGAATACATACTTTTGCTTAGCTCTCAGAAAGTTAGGAGGTATGCTCACGTAATACCTGGAGAAAAAAATAAACACAACGTAATAAAGACGGGCTCTGCATGAATGCAGCAAAACTCTGCCCACCTTTTCCACCACATATGACTGGAGAAAGCAAATGTAAAAAGCAGAATTGTCATTGAAAGGGACTTGTGATGCTTTCCCTGCTCCCAGTCCTGGTATGCAGACATTGCACTCCTCACTATACAGTGTAGACTGCAGACAAACTGCACCTGAATAAAACAGTGTTTACCTCAACTTGGGCAACACACCTCCAAGAGGAGCGCAGGAAAGAAAGAGCAGGGGTAAGAAGTTATTTTGCAGCCTTGTTTGTTTCCCCTGAATAAATTAAATGATAAGTTCATCTTTAACAAAAATGCACTTAAAAAAAAGTTTAAAAAAAGAAAGAAGTGCATTAAGGCTCCATTCACACGTGTGCGACTTCAAAATCATGCAAATTTCATTGCGACGTCACAGTGCGACTTTGGGTGAGTATGACTGGCTTTGACCAAGGATAATTGTTTGTGCTCTACAAAGTCCCATGTATTTCATTCAGGTGCAACTTTCGTGCGACTTTGGAGGGTTAACAGTCTATGGCTCTCAAAGTAGTGCAGGAACTATTTTCAAGTCTCTGCAACTTGAATTCACACAGATATGAATGGTACTCTTTGGGTAACATGGGATGTGACTAATCATGCAGCGTTGGACCCCAAAGTTCAATGACAAGTCACACAAGAATGAATGGGCTCTTACTATTTGCATTGTACCAGTGATCAGATCGCTGGTGCCATGCAGGACTCCTGCAGACTGTCAGTGTAAGCTCTGTTAGGTAGTTGTAGTCGATTCATTCACGGGACTCTGTGAATTAATAACACAGCCGTGTGGGCGGAGCCCCGCATGGCCAGGCTCTTTTCAAAAAGTGACAGCTGCTACAAAGAAACGTCTCCCTGTACTGCTGTCACACAGCGGATTTGGATTGCAGAGCTGCTGTGGGAATGGGAACATGTTACATGTTACACCCTAAACACAGATGGAACATGTAACATGTTCCCAAAGGTGAACTTATCTTTTAAAGTGGAATTGTACACAAAAATCTAAAATTTTACATATTGTAGCTTACCAATCATTAGATGTGGTGGCTGCATTCGTTTTCTTTAGGCTTTTTCCCTTTGTTTTTACTTGTTGTAGCCAGTAACACACCTCCTGTATTGGAGCGCCTCCACTCTGGATGAAGGACCACAGGGGGCACCTTAGGACAGCAGCCTTGTCAGTCAGGGGGGGAGGGGAGTGTTAAATGGACTAGCAGATTTAGATACACTAACAAATTAAAGCCAAACTCCATCTCACACTGCATTTACAAAAGCAGTTACAGCAACATTTATTTTCCATTTGGGATAAAGGTTTTACCTAAATAAAAGCTGATCACAGTAAGCAACCCAGTCAGTGGTAAATGGTATGTCCCAACCTTCTAACTTCTACATTTGCAGGAGAGCTTGTTCTTTTGAAAAAGAAAAAAAAACAGACTCGCTGGCCAGATCACCAAGTGAAAATAGGGGAAAGAAAGCCTAAAAAGGAAAACTAATGCAGCCACCACATCTATCAATTGTTAAGCGGCAATACAATAAAAAGTTTGCTTTTGGGTTTAATACCGCTTTAATAATGTTTTTTAATCCTAGATTGTAAGCTCCCAGGATCAGGCCCTCCTAACCCTCTTGTATTGAACTGTATTGTTCCTGTATTGTCTCCCTGTTATATTGTAAAGCGCTGAGCAAACTGCTGGCGCCATAAATCCTGTATAATAATAATAATAATAATAAAGCACAGCCATTAAACCCAGTATATGCAGTACTAGCGCCAAACCTAACCCATAAAGACAAGTTTGGGGACCTTCATCCCCTTTGCCGGTTCTCTCTGAGCCTCTTATTTTCTATAGGTCGGTTAATAAACCGCATAAATAACGCCACATTGTACTACGAGAAAGCGGCCTGGTTCTGATGTGTACAAATGACAACTTGTTATTGTTATTAGTGGCTTCTACTGGCATTGCTTTTATAAAGAACAGACAATCTTTTCTTTTCCTATTGATTCCATCTTTCTGAGCCAGTAGCTGGAGCAGAACTCCCCGGCACTAGGATGGGATGGCATTCTTGTCTGACCCCCTTAAGGCACGCGTATATTTTGTTATGTCGGTTTAATAAAAAAAGACTCAAAAGGAAACTTCATCCATCATTAATTCAGATTGCTGTTAATTGCGGCTCATTAGCTTGTGGGTGGTAAGAAGAAATTCCACACTGAACTGTTGAGAGGATATCAATTAAAAATAATCTGCGGGTAACAGCATTTTAATGATGTGCGTGAAGATTGATTCTTGTCAACATTTCACTTACTGGATAGAAAACATAAACTGCAGGTTGACTGTTCTATGGGAGCAGAAGCTGAACTCACACATTGTGTTTTAGGTGGAAGTGTCTCTAGAAAGCCCACAACTTACCCAACATAAATACTTGGAGAGTGATTCATCTAATGGTGTCTGTGAATGAACAACCGCTTGTCGCTACTAACCAGACTAACTACAACTAGAGGGACTATTCACCATAAACTGCACGAAGGTGGAGTTGCTGGCCGTAGTCATTGATCAGGTTTCATGTTTTGTTCTCCTCTGGAGAATTAAAACAGGAATGGGATTGGTCACTATAGGCAATATCTCCACCATTATCCTGGCTTTATTTTCTCCAGTCTTAAGGTGGGAATACACGATTAGTAAATCGACCGATCGGTCATCCGATGACTACAACTAGAGGGACTATTCACCATAAATTGCACGAAGGTGGAGTTGCTGGCCGCAGTCATTGATCAGGTTTCATGTTTTGTTCTCCTCTGCAGAATTAAAACAGGAATGGGATTGGTCACTATAGGCAATATGTCCACCATTATCCTGGCTTTATTTTCTCCAGTCTTAAGGTGGGAATACACGATTAGTAAATCGACCGATCGGTCATCCGATGACAGAGAGGCGTTCGTTCGTTGGTCGAAATCATGGCCCATATTATTCAATCTAAAAAAAAATCATTCGTCGGGCAATACGTAGTGTTGACGTCTTCCGTACAAGTGGAAGTGATGCGATGTGCGTGTGACCTTGTAGCCATGCCCTTTCGGCCAGAACCAGCGATATACACAACAATTACCAGCAATGAGTATAATATAATTTATTACATCACCTATATACATAAATAGTGATACATAAACTATAATATGCAGAATTCTGGTTTCATGATTGGTCGATATACTTTTAACATTTGGATTTTTCTATCGTGTTTACGAGGATTCCTTGGACATAAACATCCGGGTCATCTTCTGTTTCCGCTCATGCGTGATAGCGCTTGAAAGATTTTTTTTGTACGACCGTCATACCGCCACATAGAAAATCGGTCGTTCGTATGCAAAACTACATTTTTCACTGTTGTTCAACAGGATTTTTTTGTTCGCAATATCGTTATCGGATAAAACATCCTGCTCATCAACAAAGAAAAAAATCATTCAATCAGTGGTTCCGTGAAATTTTTTGTACGATTTTCCTATTGTGTGTATGGGGCATTAGGCCCCTTTCACACAGACGTTCCAATCGAGTCCACCTATCCATTTTTCAGGCGGACCTGATCAGAACCTCTATCGTCCTCCACGGAGTGGCAGGTGTAAATGGATATGTGTCTGTTTACACCTGCCGACATCCAATCCGATCCGCCAAAAAGAGTCAGATGGGGATCCATTCCCCTTCCTTCCATCGGATTGGATGGGATGGCAGGTGGTCCGTTTCCATCCGACCGCCCATAGAGGACAGCTGGCAGTGTCTGTGTCCACCCTGCAGCACTGGAGTGGACACGGACCTGTCATGCCCTTGCTCCGCAGGGACCAGCAGAGAGATCCTCCACTAAGCAAGCGCTGATGGGTGCACCCCGTGTGAAAGGGGCCTAAACCCCTGTGAGACCATCACTTCCTACATATTGCAACTTTTTGTGCATCTCCAATTGGGGATCGTTCATTTCTCCATAGAAAAGGCAAATTCAATGAGGGATTGCCAAAAGGGATATAAAATTGATTTAACCAATCCCATGTCTGGTCTGCTGCATTTGCTTTGAGTGATGCTGTAAATGTCACCTTCATAGTACACGTGTCTCTAGAAAATATCTACAGTACATACACTCACCAGCCCACCTTGCTAGTACTGGGTTGGACCCCCATTTGCCTTCAGAACTTTTCGTGGCGTAGATTCAACAAGGTGTTGGAAACATTCCTCAGAAATTGAAATCAATATGCACTTATTGGGATTTTTTTTTTTACCAAAGACATGTAGCAGAATACATTTTGGACTACATTTATGAAGACATTTGATTTTTCTTTTAATAAATATGTTTTATAACAGAAAGCAGAAAAAATTGTTTTGTTTTGTTTTTTATATTGCAAAAAGTAAAAAATCCAGTGGTGATCAAATTCCACCAAAAGAAAGCTCTATTTGTAAAAAATAAAAAAAAATGATATAAATTTCATTTGCGTACAGCGCTGCATGACCGAGCAAATGCCAGTATAAATAATATAGTGTTAACTAGCAAAAAAAGGCCTGGTCATGAAGGGAGTAAAACCTTCCAGGGCTCAAGTGGTTAAAGGTTGCAGGTGAAGATGAGTACAAAGTGGAAACTTTTCTTTCCTTGTAAACACCAGGGGGATATATATATATATATATATATACACACAGCACAGTGGTTTTTTGATGATGATAGTAATCTTAATCTTTTCCTCCAGTTTTTTTGACTGGGAAACCATAATAGATGTATAAAAAATTGCACAATGGCTAAATGGTTAGCACTTCCACCTGGCAGCACTAGGGTCACTGGTTCAAATCCCAAACCACAGCACTACATGGAGTTTGCATGTTCTCCCTGTGCCTGCACGGGATTCCTCCCACACAAGACATGCTGGTAGGTTAATTGGCTCCTGTCTAAATTGTCCCTAGAATGTGTATGTATGAATGTGAGTTGGGGACCTTAGATTGTACGCCCCTTGAGGGTTAGGGACTGATGTGAATGTACAATATATATGTAAAGCGCTGCGTCAATTGATGGCGATATATAAGTACAATTATATATACACACATATATATATATATTTATTTTTTCAGTTTGGAGGGTTATACCTCTTGTCAGTCACTTTTTCTTTGCACTGTGTCCCATTGGAGAGATGTCTCTTCACTTCCTGTCCAATAGCCAAAGAACAGTGAAAGGATTCTCTGGTTGTTGCCAGCATCACCATTGGAAGGTTTCCCCACTATTCTTGTTCCGGTGACAACCCAAAATTAGGGATTTTCTTTCACTCTCGATGAAAACAGTAATCAGGACAAACAGAGAGGGTGAATCTCCTTAAAAGCAGAATGGTTTTTTGTACCTTAATGCATTATATGCATTAAGGTGAAAAACCTTCTGCATGCAGCTCCCCCTCCCCCTAGCCCTTCCTAAATACCTACCTGAGCCTGATCTCAATCCAGCAGCAGCTATCTTGGCTCTCTCCCTCCTCATTAGACCGAGGGGCAGCAGCAAGAGCCATTGGCTTCCACTGCTGTCAATCAGAGCCAGCGAGAAGAGATTGGGGGTGGGGATGAGCCACGTTCGGTGTATCAATGGGCACACAGAGCCATCTCGGAAGTGAGCATGTACAAGTGCCCCCGGGGCAAGCAGCTTGCTGTGGGGGACACTGGACAGGGGGGAGGAGCCAAAAGTACTGGTGGGGGACCCCAGAATTGGAGGATCAGAGCTGCTCAGTGCACAACCATTACACAGAGCAGGTAAGTATGACATGTTTTTCTTAAAAAAAAAAAAAAAGTGCATTTAGAATCACTTTAAACAGAGGTACAGACAGCGATAAAAACCCTGCACCCATTGATGATGAGCATCGCTCGAAACACGTCAGGGGGGGCTACAGTAGCTGGACGTCTTGCCACCGCTGGTGGCCATCCTGAATTCTATACGGTCAGTGCCTTTTCCTATGCGGTTTTGTACCCGTTCCTGTTTATCTGTATACACCTATTTGTGAATAAATTATCCTTACGGTATCACGCTATGGTGTGTCCCTTATTGGGCTCTCTTTATTGAGAGTCCTCACCCGAAGAACCTGCACTTAAAGGGACCGTCTGAACGTGCTTCACATCTGAGTACCACATCTGAGACGTGACCAGCAGACGTACAGGATCCTGACCCTCACATTGGTTATTGATGACCTCGCACACACCTGATGAGACAGGTTACTCTCAAAGGCGTAATTTTTACGCACTTCTGGTGAGTGCGCAATTCACTTATTTATTTATTCACCACTCCAGATCAAGTTCATCAGGCACCTATTTAGGATTACATTAGATCCCCACGTGGGCTCCCCATATCTTTGGGTATTCATTTCATAAGTGGTTATTGATTATTAGTCACCTTGAGTGACATGTGACTTTACTATTTATCCATTTTGTTATTTGGTTTCCAGAGCTGCATTTATTTTATCTTATAGCAATAAAAACCCAACAGGTGGTCTAATCCCTCTCCATTCTATCCGAAACAAAGATAAAAAAAAGTTTTGTGTTTAGTTACACTTCAGTCACACACATGATATGTGGTCAGTCTGTCACCTATATTTTTTATTTCACTTCCCCTTCATAAGCACAGCTTTAAAACATTTCAGCTCCCCCCCCCCCACTCCAATATTTGGACAATAGTAATATAAAATGTCATACAGTTCTACTTGTAAAAAAAAGAAAAAATATTATACAGTTACTGAAAAAACAAACAAACACCTGCTGTGATGTTCCCACACTTGGACCGGAGAGACATGTAGACAAACTGTGACAAGCATGGGAAAGTTGTGGTTTGTGGTTGATAACTTTTCCATGCTCATCCTGTTTGTTGACATGGCTGGGTGCTCAGTGTTTGGATACATTATGACATCCCTACAAACAGGAGAACTGCCAGAAGACGCAGCAAGACCCAAAGCCATTAGCAACCTCATTACGAGCAACTGTATCTGTGTAGCTTATCCACGTGTGTGTCATCAGATTGCAATGAGCACACGTCTGACCTGGACTTCTACCATGATTGTGGGAATTGGAGCACTTAGACCACATTGTGTATTTCTTTTAGATCTGCGCAGTCATCCAGTGTGAGACCTCCTGTAATAAAGACCGCTCACTGCTGCTCTCTCTCTGTGTGCAGATGGACTGGTCTTGTCTCCGCCCCTTCCTTTCATTTCCTGCAGGCAACCTGCAGTGGGTGGAGCCTGCTGGGCCCCTCCAACAGCTCTGCTACAGTACAGGCTAAGCACAGTACAGTGATGATGTCACTGCTACTTTTACAAGGTACCATCTGGGTTTGTAAAGGTATTTGGTGCACACAAAATGGATTTATATTCTTCGCAGTTATTGAGGAATGTTTTTTAAATGAAAGTTCTTGTGCTTGGAATTCAGCTTTAATGCTCGACAGGAATCATGCTTACTTCATGGCAGTGGCTCACTAGGTAGAAAAGCCAGGCTCAGCACAATTTCCACATAACCTGCATCTTTAACCACTTGAACTTCGGAAGGTTTTACCCCCTTCATGACCAGGCCATTCGGCACTGTGCCTCTTTAACTGGCAATTGTGCAGTCATGCAACACTGTACCAAAACCAAATTCATATTGTTTTTTCACACAAATAGAGCTTTTTTTTGGTGGTATTTGATCACCACTGGGTTTTTCATCTTTTATTATATAAATGAAAAAAGGTCGAAAAGATTGAAATACAAAACATTATTTCTACTTTCTGTTATAAAACATATTCAATAAAAAAATTTAAATAAATACATTTCTTCATAAATTTAGGCCAAAATGTATTCTGTTACAAGTCTTTGGTCTTTGGTAGAAAAAAATCCCAATGTGCATTTTGATTGGTTAGTGTCTACAAACTCTGGGATATATATATATATATATATATATATATTTTTTTTTTTTTTATTATTATTTTTTTATATAATGTTATTAGTTTCTTTTTTTTTTTAAATACTAGTAATGGCGATGATCAGTAACTTATAACAGGACTGCAATAGTGTGGCGGGCAATTTGACACTAACTGATGCTTGGGGGGGTAGTAACTGACACTGACATCACCAGTGACACTAATACAGTAATCAGTGATAACACTATACACTGTCACAATGGCTGGGAAGGGGTTAACATCTAGGGCGATCAAGAGTTTAAACGTGTGCCTCACTGTGAGTAATGTGTGTATTATGCTCTGCTTTTGCTAAAAGACCTCTTTGTTCATCATCCCAGGGATGGGAAACAGAGGGATCGTTCCCTCTGTACAGAGCCTTGTGCTGATTGTCAACACAGAGCTCTGGGCTGTGATTGGGCACAGCCAATCAGCAGGTCCCGACCAGGGGCGGACTGACCATTTGGAAACTTGGGCACTGCCCGAGGGCCCGGGGTCAGTAGGGGGCTCCATGAGATGCCCATGGTACTTTTTTCATAGGCTTTTTTGGGTTTGGGCAAGGACACAGGGGCCCCATGATCCCCTATTGCCCCGGGGGCCCCATGAGTTGTCAGTCTGCTCCTGGTCCTGACCATGAATCATTGGCCCAGATTTGCTGACAGACTCCCACTGTGTACAATCACAATGGATGTCCGCGGAGGGGGGGCGCCCTATACCAGGAAGCAGGCAGCGACGTATCGGTACTTCGCTTTGCCTGCACAAGCCTCCTGACCACATTACATTGCAGGTGGGCGGTCCTTAAGTGGTTAACCTGTTGCAGTGTGGCGGAAAAAGTCCGGGCTATCACACTCACGTGCTATGCATATGCGTCACTGGGCGGCCAATGTTCCTGTGCGGAGCGCGTGCTCCCGGCACAGAGACTGAGCTGTCAACAGCTCTTGATCCTGACTAATAATTGGTAATCAGAAGGACCGGCTACGGATCATGTGACCACTGTGACAGCCAATCACAGTGGTCACATGGTCGTCAATTGTGCCATTGGCTTCCACTGCTGTCAATCAGAGCCAGTGAGAAGAGATTTGGGGTGGGGATGAGCCACATTCTGTGTGTCAATGGGCACACAGAGCCATCTCGGACGTGAGCATGTATGAGTGCCCCTGGGGCAAGCAGCTTGTTATGGGGGACACTGTTAACCTGTTGCAGTGTGGGGGCAAAAGGCCAGGCTATCACACTCACATGCTGACCACTTTGACCGCCAATCGCAGTGGTCACATGGTCGTCGATCCTTCCTGCCTCTGAAAGCTTAAAGGAATGCCGGCCCAGGTGGGAAATGGTTAAACACCCAAGTCTGCAATTGTAGCCACCCTATGATCCCTATTACCACAGAATACATCTACTGCAGAAATGACAGAAATATCAAAATCAAAAAGATGAGCAAAAAGATAAAAAACAACTGTAGTATCAGAAGTAGCGCAATAGTAAAAGTCAACACCGAAATGTTTTCTAAGGAAGCAGCAACGCAGCATGACAGCACAATTACTACATCCGCTCCAACCTCCGGCCTCAGGGTAAGGCTCATCACTATTAGAATGACTGGTAGTACCATATCTCTGCTGTGGGAAATATTCTGGTGTGTTGCTGACTAAAAACATGCAGGCGCGGCATTACATTTACGGGCTCCAAAAGGTCAGAATAAAAGGGAGCACAACTTATGCTGCATCCAATTTTTTAGCCATTTATAAAAACAACAAAAAGGTAGAAAAAAACTTTTTAAAAGTGAAAATCATTACAAAATGGCTACACATGGCTGCAAGGACCCACCATGGTGGGTGGGGGGGGACGTTGCATGGTACTGGCACACAGGGTTTCCCAGCGTTGATGATATTATTTCAAACCTCTGGAAGTTCTGACATCACAGCAGTAAAGTCTGTAAAGAAAGCCTGATGCTATCCAGAAGAAGAAGAAGAAGCTTTCCAATGATAAGCAGAATCCCAGTTTATGTAATCACTGTCTGACAGCTGGCACTGGGGTGCTGACTCAGAGGATCAAAGATCCCCGCCATACAAATGACAGCGGTGACAACCCCTGACTCATGGTGCAGATACACACATCAGCCTTCTATAGGATGGATGAAAATGAAAGAACACATTGTGGGTCATATTTGTAATAACTTGTGCAGCCATAACATTACTCACTTCCTCTTTTGTTAAGTGTTAGTGAGTCAGGAAATGTGGACATTCTATCCTAATATACACAAACACACAATATATATATATAAATTATATCCTAATATACACAAACACACAATATATATATATCTGGAGGTTCTATCCTAATATACACAAACACACAATATATATATCTGGAAGTTCTATCCTAATATACACAAACACACAATATATATATATATCTGGAGGTTCTATCCTAATATACACAAACACACAATATATATATATATCTGGAGGTTCTATCCTAATATACACAAACACACAATATATATATCTGGAAGTTCTATCCTAATATACACAAACACACAATATATATATATATATGGAAGTTCTATCCTAATATACACAAACACACAATATATATATATCTATAAATTATATCCTAATATACACAAACACACAATATATATATATATCTGGAAGTTCTATCCTATATACACAAACACACAATATATATATATATCTGGAAGTTCTATCCTAATATACACAAACACACAATATATATATATATCTGGAAGTTCTATCCTAATATACACAAACACACAATATATATATCTGGAAGTTCTATCCTAATATACACAAACACACAATATATATATCTGGAGGTTCTATCCTAATATACACAAACACACAATATATATATATATATCTGGAGGTTCTATCCTATATACACAAACACACAATATATATATATATATCTGGAGGTTCTATCCTATATACACAAACACACAATATATATATATATATCTGGAAGTTCTATCCTAATATACACAAACACACAATATATATATCTGGAGGTTCTATCCTAATATACACAAACACACAATATATATATATATATCTGGAGGTTCTATCCTAATATACACAAACACACAATATATATATATATATCTGGAGGTTCTATCCTAATATACACAAACACACAATATATATATATCTGGAGGTTCTATCCTAATATACACAAACACACAATATATATATATATCTGGAAGTTCTATCCTATATACACAAACACACAATATATATATATATCTGGAGGTTATATCCTAATATACACAAACACACAATATATATATATATATATATCTGGAGGTTCTATCCTATATACACAAACACACAATATATATATATATCTGGAGGTTCTATCCTATATACACAAACACACAATATATATATATCTATAAATTATATCCTAATATACACAAACACACAATATATATATATATCTGGAAGTTCTATCCTATATACACAAACACACAATATATATATATATCTGGAAGTTCTATCCTAATATACACAAACACACAATATATATATCTGGAAGTTCTATCCTAATATACACAAACACACAATATATATATATATATCTGGAGGTTCTATCCTATATACACAAACACACAATATATATATATATCTGGAGGTTCTATCCTAATATACACAAACACACAATATATATATATCTGGAGGTTCTATCCTAATATACACAAACACACAATATATATATATATCTGGAAGTTCTATCCTATATACACAAACACACAATATATATATATATCTGGAGGTTATATCCTAATATACACAAACACACAATATATATATATATATATATATATCTGGAGGTTCTATCCTATATACACAAACACACAATATATATATATATCTGGAAGTTCTATCCTATATACACAAACACACAATATATATATATATCTGGAAGTTCTATCCTATATACACAAACACACAATATATATATATATCTGGAAGTTCTATCCTATATACACAAACACACAATATATATATATATCTGGAAGTTCTATCCTAATATACACAAACACACAATATATATATATATATATATATATCTGGAGGTTCTATCCTATATACACAAACACACAATATATATATATATCTGGAGGTTCTATCCTATATACACAAACACACAATATATATATATATCTGGAGGTTCTATCCTAATATACACAAACACACAATATATATATAAATTCTATCCTAATATACACAAATACACAATATATATATATTGTGTGTTTGTGTATATTAGGATAGAATTTATATATATATATATATATATATATATATATATGTACACATACACACCAACAGTACACATCTACTTGAGCTCCGAAAGGTTCCCCCCCACCTTCATGACCAGGCCATTTTCTTTCTATTCAGCGCTGTACTATTTTAATTGGTAATTGCACAGTCATGCAACACTGTACCCAAATGAAATTTAGATTTTTTTTCCACACAAATAGAGCTTTCTTTTGTTGGTATTCGATTACCACTGGGTTTTTTTATATCTTGCGATATAAATGATAAAAGACTGAAAATTTAAAAAAAAAACAATATTTTATACTACTTTCTGCTCTACAACATATTCAAAACAAAAAAAAAATCTAATTTCTTTATAAATTTTGGCCATATATATCCACTTGAGCTCTGAAAGGTTCCCCCCCCCCACCTTCATGACCAGGCCATTTTTTTGCTATTCAGTGCTGTACTATTTTAATTGGTAAATGCGCAGTCATGCAACACTGTACCCAAATGAAATTTCGACCTTTTTTTTTTCCCATACAAATAGAGCTTTCTTTTGTTGGTATTTGATCGGCACTGGGTTTTTTATATTTTGCGATATAAATGAAGACTGAAAATGTAAAAAAAAAATAACACTATTTTATACTTTCTGCTCTACAACATACTCAAAACAAAATAAAGAAAATCTAATTTCTTTATAAATTTTGTCCATTATGTATTCTGCTACATATCTTTAGTAAAAAAAAAAAAAATCCCAACAAGTTTATATTAATTGGTTCACATGAACGTTATAGCGTCTACAAACTATGGAATATATATTGAAATTTATATTTATTTACGGTTTTGCACTACTAATGGCGGGACTATAGTGGGGGTGTGATAGTGCGGCGGACAATCTGACACTAACTGACGCTGAGGGGAACTAATGGCCACTGACAACTCCAGTGACAATAATACAGTGATTAGTGATAATACTATACACTGTCACTGTACTAATGACACTGGATGGGAAGGGGTTAACACGTCTAGGGGTTAAATGTGTGCCTATGTGTAATGTGTGTATTACTGAATGTGCTGCTTTAGCTAATAGATCTCTTTGTTTCTCATCCTTGCTTTGCACGGATGGGAAACAGAGAGGTCGTTTCCTCTATACAGAGCCCTGTGCTGTTTGCCAACACAGAGCTCTGGGCTGTGATTGGACACAGCCGATCAGCAGGTCCCAGCCACGAATCATTGGCCAGGATCTGCAGACAAACTCCCGCTGTGTCAAATCACAGGGGAGCAAGTGGGTGGGGTCACGAGACCCGGAAACAGGCACGTCGCTGTGCATGTAGGAGCTGCCCCATCGCAGTGACGGGTCAGCAAGTGGATATAAGTATCTGTAATAAATAAAGATTGAGAAATTCAGGAGTGCACATACGGTACGTAGAGCCACAGAGCACACCAACCAAGCACAAGTCAAATGAAGAAGTTCAGACTTTGCAGATATGGCTGAATAAAAATTATTTTTTATAATCAGTTATTTTCTGTTAGGGTCCTTTCACACGGGCGTTAAGTTTTTCTCATGAGTTCGGTCACTTTTTTTTCAAAGAATAAACAGATCAGTTTACATCAGATTTTCATCCGTTTACATCCATTTTTCATCCGGTTACATCAGTCTTTTTTTTATCCGTTTACATCAGTTTACATCCATTTTTCATCCGGTTACATCAGTCTTTTTTTTATCCGTTTACATCAGTTTACATCCATTTTTCATCCGTTTACATCAGTTTTCCATCAGTTTACATAATTTTTTCATGTGTTTACATTAGTTTACATCCGTTTTTCATCAGTTTCACGTCAGTTTACATCCTTTACCAATGCAAAAACAGACAGTATGTCCTTTTACATCTGTTCTTTTTTTTTTGTGGGAAACAATAGGGTTTTCTTCCGTTAAAACAAAAATAGATGTTAACAGATGCGGACACTAACGGATGTTAGCAGATGATCATCCGTTTATATCCGCTAGTCCATAGAAATACATGGGTGTTGGTTTTTCATCTGTAAACGGACAGATGAAAAACGGACATACGCCCCCAGTGTGAAAGGACGTTACACAAATTTTTTAAATTTTTTTCACAAAACAGTTTTTTAAGTATAACAAGATTTTTCCTGCTCTCTAGCTCCCTCGTCTCCTCCTCCCATGCTCATCTCCAGGACTTTTCCAGAGCTTCTCCCATCTTCTGGAACTCTCTACCCCAATTTATCAGACTGTTGCCTACTCTGCTCACTTTTAGGCAATCTCTGAAAACCTATCTCTTCAGGGACGCCTATCCTGCCCTCAGCTAATAACGGAATCTTCTACTCTTCCAACCAGTCCATCCCCCACAGTTACTACCTTTTGTACCACTAGCCCCTCCCTCTTAGACTGTAAGCTCCCAGGGGCAGGGCCCTCCTAACCCTCTTGTATTGAACTGTATTGTTGCTGTATTGTCTCCCTTTATATTGTAAAGCGCTGAGCAAACTGTTGGGGCCATAAATCCTGTATAATAATAATTTACTACTTTTTTGACCACATCTCAGGGCTGGTAAGCTGCAGTCATTTCCATTTTTGTTCTCAGCTTTAGTTATCTTTTAACTTCAACACTTCAAGAAATGACGAGTTCCCCTTTAACCCTTTGAGGACCGTAAGATTTTGGAACACCAAAAGAATAAATTTTTTTGTTTTTAAAGTTTGTACACTTCAGTTGCTGTAACTAAGCCATTTCATGAAATAATTGGCAAAAAGCTAGATCCATTTGTTGTTTGTTGATAAGAACTAATATTTTGACTCAAGCCAAAAAAAAAAGAAAAAGAGTTTTAAGTTCTTAATCAGATGATACACGCAATTAAAAACATGGGACAAATACGTCCCTTGGTCCTCAAAGGGTTAAATGCTTCCTTTAATAATTTTAATAATCCTTTTTCCTGTTGTATTGAACTGTATTGTTGCTGTATTGTCTCCCGTTATACAGCGCTGAGCAAACTGTTGTCACTAGAGATGAGCGAAGAAATGAAAAATTCGATTCGACTGATTCGGCGAATTCGTGGACAATATTCGATTCGAGTCGAATAAATTTGCTGTGAATTTAACTTAAAAAAGGGTGTTTCTAGGCTTCAGAGAGACTTAATATTAGTGCAGAACACTGTACCTTTAATTTAAATGCCCTTGGAGTCTGCTGGGGAAGAGAAATAATACTGTCTGTCAGTATGACATGCAGATGAGTGCCGTCGATCTTAGAATCACCGCACACTTCACTCATTTGGGCAGTCACGGGGCCAAAACCAGTGTTTGGAGCCACAGTGTGGCGGTGGAGGCAGCAGCAATGGGAGGCCATACAGCAACCTATGACAAAATGGAAACCAGCAGGAGCGTGAGGAGACCTGAAAGTGGCACATGGCAGAGTGGGAGCAATGGGAAGCGGTACAGGGACCCAGGTCACACTGTGGGCCCAGCAGCAGCGTGACCAGGCGGTACGGGGGCCCATGGCCGATATGGGGCTTGGTGGCACCTATGGAAGGCCTGTAATCTGCCAGCAACCTATGACAAAATGGACAACCGCAGGAGTGTGAGGAGATTTCAAAGTGGCACATGGCAGAGTGGAAGCAATGGGAGGCCGTACAGGGACCCAGGTCACACTGTGGGACCAGCATCAGCGTGAACAGGCGGTACGGGGGCCCATGGCCGATTTGACCTCATTCATCCCATAGTCCTGCCGACTCACGAATAGCGTGGCCTCCTCAAAGGGCCTGAGCAAGCGCAGGTGTCACACATGAGCTGACAATGGCTGACATCTAAGTTACACAGGGAGTACCTTTATCCGCTTTTAACATCAGGAAATCTGTGATGGCCTTTAGCTGTTCGTAAAGGCGGTCTAACATATGTAGGGTTGAATTACACCTTGTTGCAACGTCACAGCATGAGGAGTCGGTACGGGGGCCCATGGCAGATTACATGTCTGGCAGCAGCAATGGGAGGCCCGTAATCTGCCAGCACCCTATGTCAAAAAATTTAACACACCAGCAGTGTGAAGAGACCTGAAAGTGGCACATGGCAGCAGAGTGTGGCGATGGAGACAGCAGCAATGGGAGGCCGTACAGGGACCCATGAGAGACTCTGGACTTGGCAGCAGCATGAGGAGGCGGTATATAGGGGCCCATGGCAGATTAGGGGCCTGGCAGCAGCTATGTGAGGCCCGTAATCTGCCTGCACCCTATGTCAAAAAATTTAACACACCAGCAGTGTGAAGAGACCTGAAAGTGGCACATGGCAGCAGAGTGTGGCGATGGAGACAGCAACAATGGGAGGCCGTACAGGGACCCATGAGAGACTCTGGACTTGGCAGCAGCATGAGGAGGCGGTATATAGGGGCCCATGGCAGATTAGGGGCCTGGCAGCAGCTATGTGAGGCCCGTAATCTGCCTGCACCCTATGTCAAAAAATTAAACACACCAGCAGTGTGAAGAGACCTGAAAGTGGCACATGGCAGAGTGTGGCGATGGAGACAGCAGCAATGGGAGGCCGTACAGGGACCCATGACAGACTCTAGACTTGGCAGCAGCATGAGGAGGCGGTATATAGGGGCCCATGGCAGATTAGGGGCCTGGCAGCAGCTATGTGAGGCCCGTAATCTGCCTGCACCCTATGTCAAAAAATTTAACACACCAGCAGTGTGAAGAGACCTGAAAGTGGCACATGGCAGCAGAGTGTGGCGATGGAGACAGCAGCAATGGGAGGCCGTACAGGGACCCATGAGAGACTCTAGACTTGGCAGCAGCATGAGGAGGCGGTATATAGGGGCCCATGGCAGATTAGGGGCCTGGCAGCAGCTATGTGAGGCCCGTAATCTGCCTGCACCCTATGTCAAAAAATTTAACACACCAGCAGTGTGAAGAGACCTGAAAGTGGCACATGGCAGCAGAGTGTGGCGATGGAGACAGCAGCAATGGGAGGCCGTACAGGGACCCATGAGAGACTCTGGACTTGGCAGCAGCATGAGGAGGCGGTATATAGGGGCCCATGGCAGATTAGGGGCCTGGCAGCAGCTATGTGAGGCCCGTAATCTGCCTGCACCCTATGTCAAAAAATTAAACACACCAGCAGTGTGAAGAGACCTGAAAGTGGCACATGGCAGCAGAGTGTGGCGATGGAGACAGCAGCAATGGGAGGCCGTACAGGGACCCATGAGAGACTCTGGACTTGGCAGCAGCATGAGGAGGCGGTATATAGGGGCCCATGGCAGATTAGGGGCCTGGCAGCAGCTATGTGAGGCCCGTAATCTGCCTGCACCCTATGTCAAAAAATTTAACACACCAGCAGTGTGAAGAGACCTGAAAGTGGCACATGGCAGCAGAGTGTGGCGATGGAGACAGCAGCAATGGGAGGCCGTACAGGGACCCATGAGAGACTCTGGACTTGGCAGCAGCATGAGGAGGCGGTATATAGGGGCCCATGGCAGATTAGGGGCCTGGCAGCAGCTATGTGAGGCCCGTTATCTTGCAGCACCCTATGTCAAAAAATTAAACACACCAGCAGTGTGAAGAGACCTGAAAGTGGCACATGGCAGCAGAGTGTGGCGATGGAGACAGCAGCAATGGGAGGCCGTACAGGGACCCATGAGAGACTCTAGACTTGGCAGCAGCATGAGGAGGCGGTTTATAGGGGCCCATGGCAGATTAGGGGCCTGGCAGCAGCTATGTGAGGCCCGTAATCTGCCTGCACCCTATGTCAAAAAATTTAACACACCAGCAGTGTGAAGAGACCTGAAAGTGGCACATGGCAGCAGAGTGTGGCGATGGAGACAGCAGCAATGGGAGGCCGTACAGGGACCCATGAGAGACTCTGGACTTGGCAGCAGCATGAGGAGGCGGTATATAGGGGCCCATGGCAGATTAGGGGCCTGGCAGCAGCTATGTGAGGCCCGTAATCTGCCTGCACCCTATGTCAAAAAATTAAACACACCAGCAGTGTGAAGAGACCTGAAAGTGGCACATGGCAGAGTGTGGCGATGGAGACAGCAGCAATGGGAGGCCGTACAGGGACCCATGACAGACTCTAGACTTGGCAGCAGCATGAGGAGGCGGTATATAGGGGCCCATGGCAGATTAGGGGCCTGGCAGCAGCTATGTGAGGCCCGTAATCTGCCTGCACCCTATGTCAAAAAATTTAACACACCAGCAGTGTGAAGAGACCTGAAAGTGGCACATGGCAGCAGAGTGTGGCGATGGAGACAGCAGCAATGGGAGGCCGTACAGGGACCCATGAGAGACTCTGGACTTGGCAGCAGCATGAGGAGGCGGTATATAGGGGCCCATGGCAGATTAGGGGCCTGGCAGCAGCTATGTGAGGCCCGTTATCTTGCAGCACCCTATGTCAAAAAATTAAACACACCAGCAGTGTGAAGAGACCTGAAAGTGGCACATGGCAGCAGAGTGTGGCGATGGAGACAGCAGCAATGGGAGGCCGTACAGGGACCCATGAGAGACTCTAGACTTGGCAGCAGCATGAGGAGGCGGTATATAGGGGCCCATGGCAGATTAGGGGCCTGGCAGCAGCTATGTGAGGCCCGTAATCTGCCTGCACCCTATGTCAAAAAATTAAACACACCAGCAGTGTGAAGAGACCTGAAAGTGGCACATGGCAGCAGAGTGTGGCGATGGAGACAGCAGCAATGGGAGGCCGTACAGGGACCCATGAGAGACTCTGGACTTGGCAGCAGCATGAGGAGGCGGTATATAGGGGCCCATGGCAGATTAGGGGCCTGGTAGCAACTATGTGAGGCCCGTAATCTGCCTGCACCCTATGTCAAAAAATTAAACACACCAGCAGTGTGAAGAGACCTGAAAGTGGCACATGGCAGCAGAGTGTGGCGATGGAGACAGCAGCAATGGGAGGCCGTACAGGGACCCATGAGAGACTCTAGACTTGGCAGCAGCATGAGGAGGCGGTATATAGGGGCCCATGGCAGATTAGGGGCCTGGCAGCAGCTATGTGAGGCCCGTAATCTGCCTGCACCCTATGTCAAAAAATTAAACACACCAGCAGTGTGAAGAGACCTGAAAGTGGCACATGGCAGAGTGTGGCGATGGAGACAGCAGCAATGGGAGGCCGTACAGGGACCCATGACAGACTCTAGACTTGGCAGCAGCATGAGGAGGCGGTATATAGGGGCCCATGGCAGATTAGGGGCCTGGCAGCAGCTATGTGAGGCCCGTAATCTGCCTGCACCCTATGTCAAAAAATTAAACACACCAGCAGTGTGAAGAGACCTGAAAGTGGCACATGGCAGAGTGTGGCGATGGAGACAGCAGCAATGGGAGGCCGTACAGGGACCCATGACAGACTCTAGACTTGGCAGCAGCATGAGGAGGCGGTATATAGGGGCCCATGGCAGATTAGGGGCCTGGCAGCAGCTATGTGAGGCCCGTAATCTGCCTGCACCCTATGTCAAAAAATTTAACACACCAGCAGTGTGAAGAGACCTGAAAGTGGCACATGGCAGCAGAGTGTGGCGATGGAGACAGCAGCAATGGGAGGCCGTACAGGGACCCATGAGAGACTCTAGACTTGGCAGCAGCATGAGGAGGCGGTATATAGGGGCCCATGGCAGATTAGGGGCCTGGCAGCAGCTATGTGAGGCCCGTAATCTGCCTGCACCCTATGTCAAAAAATTTAACACACCAGCAGTGTGAAGAGACCTGAAAGTGGCACATGGCAGCAGAGTGTGGCGATGGAGACAGCAGCAATGGGAGGCCGTACAGGGACCCATGACAGACTCTGGACTTGGCAGCAGCATGAGGAGGCGGTATATAGGGGCCCATGGCAGATTAGGGGCCTGGCAGCAGCTATGTGAGGCCCGTAATCTGCCTGCACCCTATGTCAAAAAATTAAACACACCAGCAGTGTGAAGAGACCTGAAAGTGGCACATGGCAGCAGAGTGTGGCGATGGAGACAGCAGCAATGGGAGGCCGTACAGGGACCCATGAGAGACTCTGGACTTGGCAGCAGCATGAGGAGGCGGTATATAGGGGCCCATGGCAGATTAGGGGCCTGGCAGCAGCTATGTGAGGCCCGTAATCTGCCTGCACCCTATGTCAAAAAATTTAACACACCAGCAGTGTGAAGAGACCTGAAAGTGGCACATGGCAGCAGAGTGTGGCGATGGAGACAGCAGCAATGGGAGGCCGTACAGGGACCCATGAGAGACTCTGGACTTGGCAGCAGCATGAGGAGGCGGTATATAGGGGCCCATGGCAGATTAGGGGCCTGGCAGCAGCTATGTGAGGCCCGTTATCTTGCAGCACCCTATGTCAAAAAATTAAACACACCAGCAGTGTGAAGAGACCTGAAAGTGGCACATGGCAGCAGAGTGTGGCGATGGAGACAGCAGCAATGGGAGGCCGTACAGGGACCCATGAGAGACTCTAGACTTGGCAGCAGCATGAGGAGGCGGTTTATAGGGGCCCATGGCAGATTAGGGGCCTGGCAGCAGCTATGTGAGGCCCGTAATCTGCCTGCACCCTATGTCAAAAAATTTAACACACCAGCAGTGTGAAGAGACCTGAAAGTGGCACATGGCAGCAGAGTGTGGCGATGGAGACAGCAGCAATGGGAGGCCGTACAGGGACCCATGAGAGACTCTGGACTTGGCAGCAGCATGAGGAGGCGGTATATAGGGGCCCATGGCAGATTAGGGGCCTGGCAGCAGCTATGTGAGGCCCGTAATCTGCCTGCACCCTATGTCAAAAAATTAAACACACCAGCAGTGTGAAGAGACCTGAAAGTGGCACATGGCAGCAGAGTGTGGCGATGGAGACAGCAACAATGGGAGGCCGTACAGGGACCCATGAGAGACTCTGGACTTGGCAGCAGCATGAGGAGGCGGTATATAGGGGCCCATGGCAGATTAGGGGCCTGGCAGCAGCTATGTGAGGCCCGTAATCTGCCTGCACCCTATGTCAAAAAATTAAACACACCAGCAGTGTGAAGAGACCTGAAAGTGGCACATGGCAGAGTGTGGCGATGGAGACAGCAGCAATGGGAGGCCGTACAGGGACCCATGACAGACTCTAGACTTGGCAGCAGCATGAGGAGGCGGTATATAGGGGCCCATGGCAGATTAGGGGCCTGGCAGCAGCTATGTGAGGCCCGTAATCTGCCTGCACCCTATGTCAAAAAATGTAACACACCAGCAGTGTGAAGAGACCTGAAAGTGGCACATGGCAGCAGAGTGTGGCGATGGAGACAGCAGCAATGGGAGGCCGTACAGGGACCCATGAGAGACTCTGGACTTGGCAGCAGCATGAGGAGGCGGTATATAGGGGCCCATGGCAGATTAGGGGCCTGGCAGCAGCTATGTGAGGCCCGTAATCTGCCTGCACCCTATGTCAAAAAATTTAACACACCAGCAGTGTGAAGAGACCTGAAAGTGGCACATGGCAGCAGAGTGTGGCGATGGAGACAGCAGCAATGGGAGGCCGTACAGGGACCCATGAGAGACTCTGGACCTAGCAGCAGCATGAGGAGGCGGTATATAGGGGCCTATGGCAGATTAGGGGCCTGGCAGCAGCTATAGGAGGCCCGTAATCTGCCAGCACCCTATGTCAAAAAATTAAACACACCAGCAGTGTGAGGAGACCTGAAAGTGGCACATGTTTGAGGCATGATTCATGGCGGATTTAGTCAGTTGTGTCAGGAACTGGTGGTTTGAAATCCAGACTAATCCACGCCTGATTCATTTTCACAAACGTGAGTCTCTCCACACTTTGGGTGGACAGTCGTGTCCTCCGCGGAGTTACAATACCTCCTGCCGCACTAAACACGCGCTCCGATGCCACGCTACTGGCCGGGCATGACAGCCTTTCAAGGGCAAATTCAGCTAGTTGGGGCCAAAGGTCAAGTTTCGTTGCCCAGTAGTCAAGGGGATTGTCTACCTCGGTTGGCAGGGTGCTGTCCAAGTAGGCCCAAGCCTGTTGTTTGAGCTCCTGCTCCAGGTCCACCTGATGCTGCTGCTGCTGCTGCGGCTGGTTAGTAGTTTCCTCACTGCGCTGGTGAAGAAAGCTACTCATCATCGACTGCAGACTGAGGCAGCCACTGCTGGTGGAGCTGCCACTGCTCCTACCACCCCACCCCTCCCCTGCTGCCATGCCAGCGGAACGCGAGCGCACAGGGCCCACAGTGTCTGAGGATGGACGTTGGCGCACAAAGGCAGAGACCAACTGACTACATAGGTGGTTTTTATAGTACGTAATTTTGGCCTCCCTCTCAGCAGGTGTGAAAAAGGCCACCATTTTGGACCGGTAGCGAGGGTCCAACAAGGTGGACAGCCAAAAGTCATCCCTCTGTCTGATGGTTATTATTCGGCTGTCGCTACGCAAGCAACCGAGCATGCTATGGGCCATTTGTGCCAAGGAATGCGAGGGACTCCCTGCCTCCATCTCCACAGCATACTGCCACGGTGCGTCTGGGTCCTCTGTCTCCTCCTCCTCCTCCTCTACCAGATGCTCCTGCTCCTCCACTCCTGTCCGCTGAGTGGAAAAACCACCCATTTCACTCAATAATTCCTGAGCACAAATGTCCTCCTCTACCTCCTCCTCTTCTTCCTGTCCTGCCCCCACAGGGGTCATGTGGCGTTGAGATCTGTGCGCCACGTCTACCGCACCCTGACCAGCCATTGTTAACAGCATTTGTTCCAGGACGTGCAACAGAGGAATGACGTCGTTCATCCCATAGTCCTGCCGACTCACGAATAGCGTGGCCTCCTCAAAGGGCCTGAGCAAGCGGCAGGTGTCACGCATGAGCTGCCAATGGCTGACATCTAAGTTACACAGGGGAGTACCTTTATCCGCTTGTAACATCAGGAAATCGGTGATGGCCTTTCGCTGCTCGTAAAGGCGGTCTAACATGTGTAGGGTTGAATTCCACCTTGTTGCAACGTCGCAGATCAGGCGATGCTGTGGAATTCCGTTCTGCCGCTGCAGCTCAATGAGGGTGTTCTTTGCGGTGTAGGAATGGCTGAAATGCATGCACAGTTTACGTGACATTTTAAGGATGTCTTGCAGTGGGATGGTGGATTTTAGGAACCGCTTGACAACCAGATTGAACACGTGAGCCATGCATGGCGCATGGCACAACCTTCCTTGACGCAGAGCAGACACCATGTTCTTTCCGTTGTCAGTCAACATGGTTCCGATTTTTAGTTTGCGCGGAGACAGCCATCTGTCGATTTCTCTGTTCATTACACTCAGCAGTTCCTCCCCTGTGTGACTACGTTCGCCAAGGCATACCAGGTGCAGCACAGCGTGACACCGTTGCGCCCTGCACATGTGATATGCCGGTCGGGTAATGGGACTTGGCACGGGGGTGGCGGCTGAGGACACGGCGGAAAAAGAGGTGGTAGAGGCGGACATGCTTGCTGGACCAAGGACGTGCAAACGTGGAGGCAAAAGCGTCGTGACCTGTCCAAGTTGCTGGTGCGGCTGTGCCGGCACCACGTTCACCCAGTGGGCCGTAAATGACATGTACTGTCCCTGACCGTAGTTACAGCTCCACACGTCGGCGCTGCCGTGCACTTTGGCAGAGACCGACATGCTCAAAGACTGGCCCACCATCTCTTCTACATGTGAATGCAGGGCTGGCACTGCCTTTTGGGCAAAGAAATGACGGCTTGGCACTCTCCACCGCGGCGCGGCACAAGCCATCATTTCTCGGAAAGGTGCTGAGTCCACCAGTTGGAAAGGGAGGGACTGCAGCACCAGCAACTTGGACAGGAGGACGTTCAGCTTTTGCACCGTCGGGTGCGTGCTCGCAAACTGTTGTCTCTTGGATACGGATTCCAAGAAAGACTGTTGACGGAATCCGAGAAGAGGAGTAGCAGGAGAAGGAGCATCTGAACGAGCGGAAGATGCCAACGAGCGACAACTCCCCTCAGCAGAGGTGTTGGAGCCTTGACTGGCTGATAGAGGGCGATTGACGACGTCGGGTGACGGAGCAAGTAACGGAGCGGGTGATGGAGCGGGGGCTGGGGCAGGCAGAACCGCCGTATGTTTATCACGGTTTTCCCAGGCCACCGAATGGTGACGCTGCATATGCTGACGCAACGCTGTAGTCCCAACATGGGCCCCCTGGCCACGCTTGCATTTCTGGCCACATAGTCGACATACGGCTACGTTTACTTCCTCGGGCGGCTTGAGGAAAAATTGCCACACCACCGAGTAGGAAACTTTGCCCCCGCTACTCTTCACTGGCTGACTGCTACTTCCTCCGTGCGCACCGGCACCACTACTGGCCGTGGTGGTAGGCTGCAGTGGAGCTGGTGCTCTACTCCGTGGACGTTTGGCTCCACTGACACTGATGCGACCCTGCTGCTGTCTCCTGGGCAACCCACCGACTGTTTTGCTCGCTGCCAAGCTGCCACCCTCTTCTCCTGATGATGCGGAAGAAATTGCCTGATGACGACGAGGCTGCCAAGTGCGATCAACCTCCTCATCATCAAGTAGGGTCTCCGCCTCACTACTAGCCCCCTCGGCTGCGTCTGGGTCAGGAGACAGACCTGTCTCTAGACCGGCTACCGAGCCACTCTCCTCGCCAGTACTTGTTCGCTTGGCTGCTGAAAAGGCCGATGTCTCCCCCCGTTCCTGACCGCCCTCTGTTAGCTCTTCCTCACTGTACAGTGGGGCTGAGCCCACAGCATGCGATACTTCGCTTGGTGAGGGAACAGCAAAGGACAGGGGCAGGTAGAGGACACGTGATTTCAGTGGGCTTGCTCCCGGGCCATGCCAACTAACGGTTGTGTCTGACGTACCCACCGACCGTTGGCTGTAGGTGTCAGAGGTGACCTGGGAAGAGGAAGACGACCGAGCCAACCAATCAATGACGGCAGGGTTGTCGGTGGAGACACGACCGCTGGATGACACCGGGAGCACTGGCCTCTGGCTGCGAATACTGCTGCCTCGACCCCTTCCTCTGCTGCCACGTCTGCTCGCTCCTAAAACATTGCCTCCTCTGCCACTCCTCTGCATGTTGTCTGACATACTATTTAATTCAACGATTAGGTGTCCCTGAGTAACAATTCTCTGGCACTCAGTAACAATTCTGTCTGTCCCTGAGTATGAATTCTGTGGCCCTGAGTAACAATTCTGTGTCTGTGCGAGTAACAATTCTGTGTCTGTGCGAGTAACAATTCTGTGTCTGTGCAAGTAACAATTTTGTGTCTGTGCGAGTAACAATTCTCTGGCACTCAGTAACAATTCTGTCTGTCCCTGAGTAACAATTCTCTGGCACTCAGTAACAATTCTGTCTGTCCCTGAGTAACAATTCTCTGGCACTCAGTAACAATTCTGTCTGTCCCTGAGTATGAATTCTGTGGCCCTGAGTAACAATTCTGTGTCTGTGCGAGTAACAATTCTGTGTCTGTGCAAGTAACAATTTTGTGTCTGTGCGAGTAACAATTCTCTGGCACTCAGTAACAATTCTGTCTGTCCCTGAGTAACAATTCTCTGGCACTCAGTAACAATTCTGTCTGTCCCTGAGTATGAATTCTGTGGCCCTGAGTAACAATTCTGTGTCTGTGCGAGTAACAATTCTGTGTCTGTGCAAGTAACAATTTTGTGTCTGTGCGAGTAACAATTCTCTGGCACTCAGTAACAATTCTGTCTGTCCCTGAGTAACAATTCTCTGGCACTCAGTAACAATTCTGTCTGTCCCTGAGTAACAATTCTCTGGCACTCAGTAACAATTCTGTCTGTCCCTGAGTAACAATTCTCTGGCACTCAGTAACAATTCTGTGTCTGTGCGAGTAACAATTCTGTGTCTGTGCAAGTAACAATTTTGTGTCTGTGCGAGTAACAATTCTCTGGCACTCAGTAACAATTCTGTCTGTCCCTGAGTAACAATTCTCTGGCACTCAGTAACAATTCTGTCTGTCCCTGAGTAACAATTCTCTGGCACTCAGTAACAATTCTGTCTGTCCCTGAGTATGAATTCTGTGGCCCTGAGTAACAATTCTGTGTCTGTGCGAGTAACAATTCTGTGTCTGTGCAAGTAACAATTTTGTGTCTGTGCGAGTAACAATTCTCTGGCACTCAGTAACAATTCTGTCTGTCCCTGAGTAACAATTCTCTGGCACTCAGTAACAATTCTGTCTGTCCCTGAGTAACAATTCTCTGGCACTCAGTAACAATTCTGTCTGTCCCTGAGTAACAATTCTCTGGCACTCAGTAACAATTCTGTCTGTCCCTGAGTAACAATTCTCTGGCACTCAGTAACAATTCTGTCTGTCCCTGAGTATGAATTCTGTGGCCCTGAGTAACAATTCTGTGTCTGTGCGAGTAACAATTCTGTGTCTGTGCAAGTAACAATTTTGTGTCTGTGCGAGTAACAATTCTCTGGCACTCAGTAACAATTCTGTCTGTCCCTGAGTAACAATTCTCTGGCACTCAGTAACAATTCTGTCTGTCCCTGAGTAACAATTCTCTGGCACTCAGTAACAATTCTGTCTGTCCCTGAGTAACAATTCTCTGGCACTCAGTAACAATTCTGTGTCTGTGCGAGTAACAATTCTGTGTCTGTGCAAGTAACAATTTTGTGTCTGTGCGAGTAACAATTCTCTGGCACTCAGTAACAATTCTGTCTGTCCCTGAGTAACAATTCTCTGGCACTCAGTAACAATTCTGTCTGTCCCTGAGTAACAATTCTCTGGCACTCAGTAACAATTCTGTCTGTCCCTGAGTATGAATTCTGTGGCCCTGAGTAACAATTCTGTGTCTGTGCGAGTAACAATTCTGTGTCTGTGCAAGTAACAATTTTGTGTCTGTGCGAGTAACAATTCTCTGGCACTCAGTAACAATTCTGTCTGTCCCTGAGTAACAATTCTCTGGCACTCAGTAACAATTCTGTCTGTCCCTGAGTAACAATTCTCTGGCACTCAGTAACAATTCTGTCTGTCCCTGAGTAACAATTCTCTGGCACTCAGTAACAATTCTGTCTGTCCCTGAGTAACAATTCTCTGGCACTCAGTAACAATTCTGTCTGTCCCTGAGTATGAATTCTGTGGCCCTGAGTAACAATTCTGTGTCTGTGCGAGTAACAATTCTGTGTCTGTGCAAGTAACAATTTTGTGTCTGTGCGAGTAACAATTCTCTGGCACTCAGTAACAATTCTGTCTGTCCCTGAGTAACAATTCTCTGGCACTCAGTAACAATTCTGTCTGTCCCTGAGTAACAATTCTCTGGCACTCAGTAACAATTCTGTCTGTCCCTGAGTATGAATTCTGTGGCCCTGAGTAACAATTCTGTGTCTGTGCGAGTAACAATTCTGTGTCTGTGCAAGTAACAATTTTGTGTCTGTGCGAGTAACAATTCTCTGGCACTCAGTAACAATTCTGTCTGTCCCTGAGTAACAATTCTCTGGCACTCAGTAACAATTCTGTCTGTCCCTAAGTAACAATTCTCTGGCACTCAGTAACAATTCTGTCTGTCCCTGAGTATGAATTCTGTGGCCCTGAGTAACAATTCTGTGTCTGTGCGAGTAACAATTCTGTGTCTGTGCAAGTAACAATTTTGTGTCTGTGCGAGTAACAATTCTCTGGCACTCAGTAACAATTCTGTCTGTCCCTGAGTAACAATTCTCTGGCACTCAGTAACAATTCTGTCTGTCCCTGAGTAACAATTCTCTGGCACTCAGTAACAATTCTGTCTGTCCCTGAGTATGAATTCTGTGGCCCTGAGTAACAATTCTGTGTCTGTGCGAGTAACAATTCTGTGTCTGTGCAAGTAACAATTTTGTGTCTGTGCGAGTAACAATTCTCTGGCACTCAGTAACAATTCTGTCTGTCCCTGAGTAACAATTCTCTGGCACTCAGTAACAATTCTGTCTGTCCCTGAGTAACAATTCTCTGGCACTCAGTAACAATTCTGTCTGTCCCTGAGTAACAATTCTCTGGCACTCAGTAACAATTCTGTGTCTGTGCGAGTAACAATTCTGTGTCTGTGCAAGTAACAATTTTGTGTCTGTGCGAGTAACAATTCTCTGGCACTCAGTAACAATTCTGTCTGTCCCTGAGTAACAATTCTCTGGCACTCAGTAACAATTCTGTCTGTCCCTGAGTAACAATTCTCTGGCACTCAGTAACAATTCTGTCTGTCCCTGAGTATGAATTCTGTGGCCCTGAGTAACAATTCTGTGTCTGTGCGAGTAACAATTCTGTGTCTGTGCAAGTAACAATTTTGTGTCTGTGCGAGTAACAATTCTCTGGCACTCAGTAACAATTCTGTCTGTCCCTGAGTAACAATTCTCTGGCACTCAGTAACAATTCTGTCTGTCCCTGAGTAACAATTCTCTGGCACTCAGTAACAATTCTGTCTGTCCCTGAGTATGAATTCTGTGGCCCTGAGTAACAATTCTGTGTCTGTGCGAGTAACAATTCTGTGTCTGTGCAAGTAACAATTTTGTGTCTGTGCGAGTAACAATTCTCTGGCACTCAGTAACAATTCTGTCTGTCCCTGAGTAACAATTCTCTGGCACTCAGTAACAATTCTGTCTGTCCCTGAGTAACAATTCTCTGGCACTCAGTAACAATTCTGTCTGTCCCTGAGTAACAATTCTCTGGCACTCAGTAACAATTCTGTCTGTCCCTGAGTATGAATTCTGTGGCCCTGAGTAACAATTCTGTCTGTGCGAGTAACAATTCTGTGTCTGTGCAAGTAACAATTTTGTGTCTGTGCGAGTAACAATTCTCTGGCACTCAGTAACAATTCTGTCTGTCCCTGAGTAACAATTCTCTGGCACTCAGTAACAATTCTGTCTGTCCCTGAGTAACAATTCTCTGGCACTCAGTAACAATTCTGTCTGTCCCTGAGTAACAATTCTCTGGCACTCAGTAACAATTCTGTCTGTCCCTGAGTAACAATTCTGTCTGTCCCTGAGAATGAATTCTGTGGCCCTGAGTAAGAATTCTCTGGCACTCAGTAACAATTCTGTCTGTCCCTGAGTAACAATTCTCTGGCACTCAGTAACAATTCTGTCTGTCCCTGAGTAAAAATTCTGTGGCCCTAATAACGTTTCTGTGGCCCTAAGTAACAATTCTCTGGCACTGAGTGAAAATTCTGTCTGTCCCTGAGTATGAATTCTGTGGCCCTAACTAGCGTTTCTTTGTCCCTAAATAACGATTCTGTGGCCCTCATTAACAAGTCTGTGTCCCTGAGTAATGGTTCTCTGTCCCTAAGTAACTTCTCTCTGTCCCCAATTCTCGTTTCTGTGGCCCTAACTCTGTCCCTGTCCCTAGTACAGAGCGGTCTGCCTCTGTTCAATGACTGCAGGCAAATGAAGATTTCCAAAATGGCCGCTATATATACCTCGACCATTACACAGTGCTGGCTGGCTGGCTGCTGATTGGCTGATGCGATCACATGTCGTTGAGGAATGCATTATGGGGCAGCGCGCCTTGTCTGCGCGCCTTCCCCGACATCCCCGCTCCGTCGCCGCACATGTCAGCCGCCATTTTCGGAAAAATTTCGATTCGCGCGTCCGAATTAGGCTGTTTTTCGGATTCGGCACGAATCGAAATTTTTCCGATATTCGACTCGAATTCCACTTCGGATACTTCGATTCGCTCATCTCTAGTTGTCACCATAAATCCTGTATAATAATAATAATATATAAATCCTGTATAATAATAATATATAAATCCTGTATAATAATAATAATAATAATATTTTTTTAAAAAAAGGGTCTGTAGCTGTTGCCTGTGTTGGAAAATACTAGTTTGTGCATGAAATGTGTACACAGTAGTGACGTTAATAATACATAGTTAACCTTCTTTCAGCTAATTACTGTTCAGCGTGTATGTTACACATCTAAGTGGTTTTCCTTCAAGTCAGTTAGATCTTGGTTGACCAAGATGTCATTCTATACATATACATAAATGGAACCGAGCCCCTGAGATTTGATGTGCATTGTTTTGATAAATATCTTTTTGAGGGTTTGACCTAATTACACAAAATAGAAGCTGCTGAGCGCCCCTAACACCTTTTATGAAGACAAAAGACCACAGGCAGGAAATGCAATGTAAAAAAAAAAAAAATAAAAATGCTTTGCCTATTCTCCTGTACAATACAGTGCAATGTATTTCCATCTATAGCCGGCCTGTAGAAACCATTCACATGCTAATGCCACAACAAGCTGCCCTTCTTTACATGTAAAGCAGAAATCTAGGCCCTCTCAAGCTGTTGTCGGATTTCAGCCAAAACAGAATCTAGATTTCCTTTTCCGATAGAGGGGAAAAAAAAAAAAAAAAAAAAACAGGATACAGAAATGCACTTTAAATGAACACACACGTGTATTCTCCGCTATGCAAGCACTCTGCATATGACAAAAAAAAAGAGTTATTAACATATTCACCCCCACACCACCTCTTGTGCGGATGGATTATATCTACATATGAGTAGAATGCATACTTTTCCCATAAATTAGAAATTCTAATCAGGCTGTTATATAGTGTCTTCGGGTAAGATTATACCCGGCTCCTAACAATACAAGCCATTATCCATTTATGGCTCTGCTATATTACGCTTCGCTCTGATTTACATTCTTTACTGAGCTCTTGGATAATCACTAAGTATTGTTAGGGTGATGGGACAACATTTTTTTGTAGCCTGTCTGGTTGGAGAAATGTGCAAGAAGTTGCCGTGCTGTAAAAATAAATTCTATCAAAAATATTATATATTTGTTTTCTATAAGTATACACATGTTCACAGAAACAATTGAGTACTGTCCGTGATACTTTTTTTATTTGCACTAATACAATTTTGAGGACAAGCTTTCGGGGGATGTCCCATGTTCACAGAAAGGCAGCAATTATGCACTGTACAGTACGTAGACGAGGCCGAAATGCATTACTTCTACCCAAAATGGGGAGCAACTTATTTTAAGACTTTGTTATCCCAACATTTCATCTGGCTGATACACGTCTGTTGTACCCAGGGTGCTGCCGCTAGGCGAACTAGGCAGCCTAGGGTGCAGCCACGGCCGCTGGGAGGGAGGAGATGGGGAAGTGTCCAGCAAAAGTAACAAGTCGGTGGTAGAAGTGGCAAGCCGGCCGTCTGCTGTGGCAAGGCTGGATGACAGGACTGTTTGTTACAGAAATGACAGCTGGCGGGAGAGGATGTGACATGCTGGCTGGTTGCGGTAGCAAGGCTGGATGACAGGACTGCTTGTTACAGAAATGACAGCTGGCGGGAGAGGATATGACATGCTGGCTGGTTGCGGTAGCAAGGCTGGATGATAGGACTGCTTGTTACAGAAATGACAGCTGGCGGGAGAGGATGTGACATGCTGGCTGGTTGCGGTAGCAAGGCTGGATGACAGGACTGCTTGTTACAGAAATGACAGCTGGCGGGAGAGAGATATGACATGCTGGCTGGTTGCGGTAGAAAGGCTGGATGACAGGACTGCTTGTTACAGAAATGACAGCTGGCGGGAGAGAGATATGACATGCTGGCTGGTTGCGGTAGAAAGGCTGGATGACAGGACTGCTTGTTACAAAAATGACAGCTGGCGGGAGAACGATGTGACATGCCGGCTGGTTGCGGTAGCAAGGCTGGATAACAGGACTGCTTGTTACAAAAATGACAGCTGGCGGGAGAGGATGTGACATGCTGGCTGGTTGCGGTAGCAAGGCTGGATAACAGTACTGTTTGTTACAGAAATGACAGCTGGCGGGAGAGGGATGTGACATGCCGGCTGGTTGCGTTAGCAAGGCTGGATGAGAGGACTACTTGTTATAGAAATGATGCTGGCTGTGAGACCAGAGTACTACTGGGAGAGGGGGGGACACTAAAACAGCACTGCAGGAGCGGAAATGATGCAGCAGCGATGCAGGCTATAGGAACGGGAGTGATGCTGGCAGGGGTTGGGAATTAAACTGAGGTAGGGCGATGGAGAGGGAATCTTGCTGGCTGGTGAATGGGAAGAGGACAATGGTGAAATCCGGTGGGGGGGGAGTGCATTGGAAGATGGGATACCAGCCAGACAGAAGGATACCTGAGTGTCAGCTATGTTAGCTGAGGCAGCATTGAGAAGCTAAATTGGCACCACTGGGAGGGTAAACAAAAAAAAAAAAAAGGATTTGTGACAAAACATGCATAGGGCGGAACCGGAAGTCGTGACGTCACCACGCATGCACTATCCCGATTGCACTGTAGGGTTTGTAGTTTTCAGATGCCGATTTTACATACGGCTTTTAGCATTTTTTTTTACTGCAATAAAGAACCTTACCAAAGGATTTTACATTATGCAGGATTGGTGCTCCGTGCTTTCTTCATCTTTGGGGATCCTGAGAGGTGGAGGATCTGTGTGCAAAGGCCCAGGGGAGGATCTCAGATTTCATCAGTGAGATTTTATCTCCACATGCGCTTTCTGACTTCTCAGTAATTGAGAGTCACACATGCTCTGGCAAGCTTGTATGTATACTGGGTGTAAGGAATTCAGGATCCACTTATTTGGTGTTGGACTCTGCAGTTTATACACAAACTTTTGCTTTATGCACAGACTTTCTGTTGGCACGTTGTGAGATTTGGTTCAACTTTACATGTGTTTTATTATTTTCCTTACTCTCTTACTTACTCATTCAGCTTGTCAGCGCAGTATGTGTTGACTAAAATAAGGGTTATAACCCCTGGATTTTTTTTCACCATCTGTCCCATTGCAGAGATTTCCCTTCACTTCCTGTCCTATAGCCAAATAGAAAGTGACAGGAAAATCCCTGCAAAGGAAATTCCTTGGGGACCCCATTGGAAGATTTCCCCTCTATTACTTTTTTCGGGACAACCCAAAATTTGGGACTTTCTTTTACTTAAAATTTCAACAATAATGGTAAACAGGACAAATAGAGAGGGAGAATCTCCTTAATGAGGGCACAGACAGCAACAAAACTTGAAAGGTGTTCGAATCCCTCTGCACTTTTTCGGCCAAACTTCTCCTGTTGGTCACAGGGGTGCACTTAGTTCTGCACTCCTGCGACCCAGATTAAGCCAACAGCGGGCTAAAGTCATCTGTCAGCTAACCTCACAGAGCCACTCAAGGCTATGCAGAGATCCTGACAATAATGTCAGGATCTGCCCAGATGCCTGACCAGCAGCTAGCTCAGCTTCTCAGTATGACACTGAAAGCCTGAGACAGCTGTTCTTGCCCACCTCCACAGTCCGGTGCTCCTGTGAGTGCTGGAGGGGAAGAGCACATAGTGGTGACTGATGGACTGATGGATCCCTCAGCTCTCTGTGTACAGCCAGAAGGGACAGCTGTAGCATCAGATCAATGCTGCAGCCATCTAGGCGAGTATGATTTTTTTCTCTTTACTTCCCGTGCTTCTCTTTTAAAAGGCATGGCACAGCTTTGACAAAAGTTAAATCATGCCCTTGCTATAGGTGTAGGCCAGGGGTGGATTGACAGTTCAGACACGAGGGCCCGAGGTCAGTAGGGGGCCCCATGAGATGCCCCTGTTACCTTCTATAAGCTTTTTTGGGTGTGCTTTGAGTGTGGACAAAGACACAGGGGCCCCATGATCCCCTATTGCTCGGGGGCCCCATGAGTTGTCCGTCCGCCCCTGGTGTAGGCCATTTACGTACTTTCCGAAGCCTGGCTAAAAACTAGAGATTACAACATCTTGTTGCTAAGGGGTATGGAAGCTCATCCCTGTGATGGTGGGTTAAGCGGTACTGGCTGCAAGAAACATCCTAGCAAAAAGGCAGTGCAGGATGATGCCACCTCTGTTTTTCAGTCAGGCTTTGGGAGGTATGTAAATGGCCTACACCTACTATTAAACTTTGGTCAAAGCAGTGTCCAGACAAGGTCATCAAGCAGCCAGGGTAAAGATGCTAAACTGCACTCCACCATTTATGATGTGCGAGCTTAGGGGATCCTACGCCCAGCAGTCACAAATCTCTGCCGCTATCCTACTCGCTACAGTAAACCTTTGCGCCCAGGGCAGTCGCCCTTTTCGCCCACTCCTTCTCCCAGGCCCTGGGTCAAAGCTGCACAGTTTGTTTTTATCTACAGGCAGCCCTTCGCTGCACAGTGTTTTGGTAAAGGTGAACTAACCCTTTACGTCGTCAAGACAGGCACAAAAATAGCTAGGTTGTACAATGGCTGAAATCTACCAGCTCTATTTTTCCGCTGACATCTGTTGCCAGGATTACTTTTCTAAAGGTTCACTGGATTTTCCTTATATAAGTGACTCATTCAAAATTGAATGCGTTTATTATGCTTATCCTATTGAAGAAAAAAGAAGGGAGTACAAACACTGACAATGGGCGCGCGGTGCGTCTGGGCAGACAGATCAACGAAGAGCCTTCTGACACTTTTTTGTGTTTGTTTTTAAATTCTTTTTTTTTTCCCAAGGACATAGGTGTGGACAGAGCATACCAACACGTGTCTTGTGGACACAGCATACATTACAGACGTCAGAAGGGCAATATATAAGTTATCTTAACCGAAAATAGATAGGCATTTCAGCTATGATGTTCAAATAAATATTGAGAAGACCAACATCCCAGTCCTTGTCCAATTGTTCAACAAGATAGTAAGAATGTAGAAGGTTCAAATAAACAGAAAAAAAGATCAAGGGATGTGAAATAGAAAAAAAAAAACCTGAAGGAAGCCCCTGGAAATTAGAGTTAATAGAAAAATATCAGAGGTATTGGGTAGAGCAATGGTCTCCAAACTGCGGCCTGGGGGCCAGATGTGGCTCTTTGCTGGCCCTTATCTTGTCCTTTAGGCATTATTCCACCAGCTGTCACCAATGATGGGGCACCATTCCCCCTACTGACACCATCAATGGGGCACTATTCCTCCCATTAAAACCAATGATGGGGCACTGATGTCGGGACTTTTCTACTCCCACTGGCCCCCCTAATACCTGAAGGATGGTAAACTGGTCCTTTGCCTGGTAAGTATGGAGACCCCTGGGGTAAAGGATTGGGGTAGGGAAGGTAAGGCAAGGAGAAAGTGATGGGGAAGGGGGGGGGGTGCTGGATACTTCTGAGTTTTAAATATATTTTAGATTTTGGTGGTGGGGGGGTTGGTTAGTAGTGTCTTTCCTAAAGTATGCACAAAGAACACTGATCTCCTAGATTGTAAGCTCCCAGGATCAGGGCCCTCCTAACCCTCTTGTATTGAACTGTATTGTTGCTGTATTGCCTCCCATTATATTGTAAAGCGCTGAGCAAACTGTTGGCGCCATAAATCCTGTATTATAATAATAATGCATGAAAATTCATCATGACAAAAAGTGAAGAATGTACCTGAAAATTCATGACACATTCAAAAGGCATAGATCTAAATGAGCCAATAAATGTCAACTGAATTGGAAATTTGGGTGACTATGAAGGAGCGCCCAGTGTCAAGAAAGTCTATTATGGTGAATTAGCCCTAAAGAAGGGGGAGGATGTTACTCAGAAACACGTTGGCTTTGCCTGTACTTATATGTTTTCAATAAATGTTTCAACAATTCATCTAAAAGAAGTATGGGCTTTAAAAAGAAAAAAAATTATACTCACCTAGGTGGATGCAGCATCGATCTGTCCCTTTCCAGCTCTACACTGAGAACTGAGCGATCAAACACTACTAATCGCTCAGATCTCCTCTCTGCTGTGAGCAGAGAGTGGTGTCTGTCAGCTCTCTGCTCCACCCCTCCAATGCTGGGCTGTGGAGGGGGCAGGAGCAGCTGGCTCAGGCTCTGATTGCTGAGAGGCTGAGCCAGGTGCAAGTCCAAGCTTCTGGGTGGATCCCAACCATATGGTCCGGATCTTTTCAGAGCCTGGACTGGCGCTGCGACATCAGCCGATAACGGGCTTTAGCCCACTGTTGGCTGAAAAGGGGTCACAGGAGTGCAGAACGAACTGCACTCCATAGGACATGTATAGCTAAAAAAGCTTTGGCTACGCTTCTCCTTTAAGTGAGTCTATTTTCACACGGCTGCTCCTTCATATTCACCCAAGTATCTTCTGCTGAAACTACCCCATCATCTTGTCAGAAAGGCAGCAGTCCCAGACCCCCAAGAAAAGTCTATCACCACCATCCACCATTGGGTTTCAACCTGCGGGAAGTGATTACTTCCATACTCTCCATGGAGGTATCTACCAGTAACCGGTCACCGATTAAACCAGCCCAGTGCCGTCTCCCACTAACCTCAAATACTGAATGGGAAAGGATATAAAACAACTGCAAATAACTGTGTATGTGGACCCATCACTGGCAATACTGAAAATATCTGTGACCAACACAGTCTCGTTTTAACTCCACCAAGACTTATAGCACACCCACATATCATGTTACCATCAGTAACACATTCTCTTCTATAATTAAAGGTTTAAAACGCTTGTTGTGGCTCTTCACCTGTTGTTGTCCCTATATCATACTTGTCAAAAGCTGAATGGTCGACTTCTGCTGGATTGGCTGCAGTACACACAGGCTGAATATCAGACAGTTTCTATTGAACCAGTTAATGCGCTTCGACATTTGGCCCATGTGTACTAGACATTACTGCGCATAGGACACAGCATCATCGGGACAAAGCACCGACACAGTTTAATATGCTTCGGGTATTACTAAACACAATGAGAGATCGGTACTGATCACTCATCGTGTTCATTCAGTAAAGGAAGTAGCTAGTAAATGTGATGTATTTACCGGACCTTTCCCGCACTCTCCATCCTGAAGGATCCTTTTTTTTTTTTTTAAGTCCGCAAACGTGCGAAATAACGAAAAACCCGTAAGTGTTCACAAAAAAACTGCAAGTGCAAAACACCACACGAAAAAGTGCACTTAGGGGTGTGCTCTGTCCTTCCCCCGAAGGGGATGGACCACTACCCTGATCCCCCGGGGCACGAAGCTCCTGACAGGGACAAGGTTCCCATTTGGTCCACCTAGCCAAAAGGCCTGGCGGACCACCGTTCCTTGTGGCCAGCCGAAGCCAGCCATGGTCAGGGGGCTCTCCCGAAGAGAAAACCTCTGAAGGATCCTATTGTGTGCTTGCAGCTGCCTATGGGAAGGAGAGGAGGGAGGCTGGCAGCACTGTGGCGGTGGGGGGCCTGGGCAGCAGGGGGTAACTTATGGTGTACAGGGAGGGTGATGGGTGTGGCGGAAGCGGACAATTACTGGAACCGATCCCCGGTATGACTCTCTTTGCAGCAGCTGAAACCCAGCAGGAGGGAGAGGAGAAAAAGCCAGCTTTCAGCTGCTGCAGAGACAGCCATACAGGGGATCAGTTCCAGTAATTGCCGCCCCTCCCCAAAGTGCCGTTCAGCCTCCCTGCCCACGTCTGATTTACCCAGCTGCCTGGGCCCCCCTGTCGGCCTGGGCCCCGTACAGGAGGACTGGTGGTACCCCCTAAACTATGGCCTTGCCCTCTCTGAGCCTAAACACTCAGAACCAAGCTGCTAGCACACTAGAGCAACACAGCAAGCAGACTCTAAGACTTTCCCCCCCACAGACTTGGCTACAACCTTTGTTATTGTGATACTAAAACTAGTAGATCTACTGGGGCACGTGGGGGGCAGCTGAAGGCAACTGGACCACTGGGCCAGGCAATCTAATTTCGGGCCTAGTGATCAACATTGCCAGATATAACTGCACTTCGCTTTCACTTTGATGCTTATTTTTTTTCTGTAAAAATTCTTGGAAGAAGGTAAAGGAAAAACAAGAGGGGAAGGTTACAGCTTATTTGTACATTCCAGTGTCACGTTATAAAAGCACAGAAAGCAAACACAGAGTTTGTTTGTTCCCTACATTGCCTTCTGGGATAAGCTGCATAGCTAGCAAATATCAGGTCATGTAAGACCATCCTTGGAGAGCCGTACGCCAACCTAGGTCATTCTAAATGTTATTTGGAAGCATGAAATAAACATTTCTGAGCCCGGTAGAAAGATACGATATTTCACACACACCTTCCCTTCCATGTGTTTAGGACAGGCAGGCAACCACGCCACAGACATTTCCATAGTGGATCAATGCTGAAGACATTCCTAGAATCAACGACATTCCTCCATCTTGTTGGCCATACTTTAGGAGTTTGAGACCCTGTTGGCTTTCCAAATTGACACGTCATACCAACACTTGAGAGGCTAGAAACAAATGGCTCATCTCTGATTCACAATTCTGAAAATTAGACAAAAATTTCTCAACTGCATGCAGGGGCGGACTGACAACTCATGGGGCCCTCGGGCAATAGGGGATCATGGGGCCCCTGTGTCCTTGCCCACACTCAAAAAAAGCCTATAAAAAAAGGTAATCATTAGTGCAGAGATCTCCAAACTGTGGCACTGGGGCCAGATGTGGCCCTTTTATTGCCTTTATCCAGCCCTTGGGACAATATCCCTCCCACTGACACCTACAATGGGGCATGATTTTTGCCACCAACACCAAGAATGCAGCACTATTCCTTCCACTGGCATCAAGGATGAGGCACTATTCCTCCCACTAACCCAAAATATTCCTCCACCTGATACTAAAGATGGCTCATTGTTTACCCTCAATGATGCCTGGACATTTTCTACTCCAAGTGGCTCCCCAAAAGCCTGAAGGACAGTAAACTGGCCCTTTGTTTAAAAAGTTTGGAGACCCCTGCATTAGTGGGTCAAATTGACGATTGTTGTCAACCGCAGTGAGGAGAAAATTCAAAGGAGCAGGACAGAAAATGTTTCTTAACAGTACGAATTTCTTTCAGTGTATGTGGTTTTCATTCGGTAAAGTCCATTCCAGGGGCGGACTGACAACTCATGGGGCCCCCGGTCAATAGGGGATCATGGGGCCCCTGTGTCCTTGCCCAAACTCAAAAAAGCCTATGAAAAAGGTACCAGGGGCATCTCATGGGGCCCCCTACTGACCCCGGGCCCTCGAGTTTTCAAATGGTCAGTCCACCCGACTGCATGATCTATTCTAAGATCAATCTGGTGTCCAGAATTCAGCTACTACGACAACGATAGCTCAGGATTGTCCCTTCCACATAAACCAAATGTTGTCAGTAAGACTATTGTTTTATTTAAAGTAGTCAACAACATAACTGGAGGACTTATAGTTTGCCCTGTTTATTGTGTATCATAAAGAATTGCCTTTATTTCAGAAAAATAGTTGTTTTTGCCATTTCCATTCTTTGCGCATCTCAGTGGTGTTAATCTCCACTTCCCATCGATGTGCAGTACAGAAACTGTTGCGTGGCAATGTTCAGGGTTTCCAGAAGGCCATTCACTTTACAAGGGAATCTTCCTTCTAAAACTCAGAAATTAAATATGAACAAAGCATATCCCTCTATATTGTGTACTTGTCTCAATTCAGAGCACTAAGTGTCATTTCAGTCTGCACCCTCCTTCCTCTGCTATCAGCATGAATCACTTCTGACAAGTTTTCCTGACACCTAGAGAAAAATGGTGACAGGGGAGGGAACTCCAGCAGATTGACAACCTCAGCTCTGTTCCTGTGAGGTGTGTGAAAGGGGGTGTGTCCCTTCCCTCCAATCAGCTCTCCTCACTGAGATCTGCAGAGTGTAATTTCAGCTTCCCGCCCCATTTTTTTAACTCACCGCAGGCTATCCCTGCTTCAGTCTATCTTAAATGCTGCGGCCAGACTCATCCACCTTACTAACCGCTCCGTATCTGCCACCCCCCTCTGCCAATCCCTCCACTGGCTTCCGATTGCCCAACGGATAAAATTCAAAATGCTAACATTGATGTATAAAGCTGTTCATAATACTGCCCCAAACTACATCACCGATCTGGTATCCAAATACCACCCAAAACATACTCTCCGCTCCTCACAAGACCTCCTACTCTAAAGATCCCTGGTCTCCTCCTCCCATGCTTGTCTCCAGGACTTCTCCAGGGCCTCCCTCATCCTCTAGAACTCCCTACCCCAATCAATCAGACTATCACCTACTCTGCTCACATTTAGGCGCACTCTGAAAATCTCTCTCTTCAGGGAAGCCTACCCCGCCCTCAGCTAATTGCCGATCTCCTCCACTCTTCCTACCACTCCATCCCCCACAGCTATTTCCTCCTGTACCACTATCCCCTCCCTCCTAGATTGTAAGCTCGAAAGAGCAGGGCCCTCAAACCCCTCGTGTATTGAATCGTATTGTTACTGTACTGTCTTGTTTATTGTCTCCCACCTTATTGTAAAGAGCTGAGCAAACTGTCGGTGCTATATAAATCCTGTATAGTAATAATAACTCTCAGATGAGCTGTATAAATTCAGCATTTTGAATGGATGCAGAGAAGAAAAGACTGCAGATAGACTTATGTGGGAGGATTTGTTTAATCTTTGATAATCAGTCACTTCAGTGGCTATATATAAGGGTTTAAAAACACTTTAAGGTAAAAAAAAACCTTTTGTATGCAGCCCTCCCCTCTCCCAGCCCCCCCCCCCTTATATTTACCTGAGCTCAATCTCAGTGCAGCAATGTGCACCAAAGCAGAGGTTTCCTTGGCTCTCTACCTCCTCACTGGCTCAGATACAGCAGCAAAGATACAGCAAGCCAATGGTTTCTTCTGCTGTCAATCACAGTCAATGAGGAGGGAGTGGGGAGTGGGTTTATGGACACACAGTGCTGGCTTATGAATGAGCATGCACATGTGCCCCAATACCAAGCAGCTTGCTATGGGGCACTCAGCAAGGGGGAGAAGCCACCAGTGGGGGGCCCAAGAAGAGGAGGAGCAGGGCTGCCACTACACAGAGCAGCTAAGTATGATATGTTTGTTATTTTTCATTTTAAAAAATATTGACTTTAGAATCCCTTTAACTTAGTGAATGTGGTGCAAATTCACTTTGAAAAGAATATCTAATCATTAGACAAAAAAAAAAAAAGATTTTTTTTTATGTTTGCACATGATTGGATGGAAGTCATCAGGTCCTCCCCACATCCAGGAAGCTATGAGAAAATGCCCTTGAAAAGTGCAATTTCCCTTCCAAAGTGAACAACCTGTTTGCCTTTAGTAAATCAATCCAAAAGCCTCCACTAGTAGCACATGTGACAGTGGCAATCAAGGAGCACAATTAGGAGACTCAAAGCATCGTCACCCTATAAAGCTGGGTATGCACCGATTTTGTTTTGTATTATTATTATTATTATACAGTATTTATATAGCGCCAAAGGGTTTGCTCAGCGCTGTATAATAGCAAGGGGGACAGAACATGAGACAAGACAGTAACAATACACTACACGAGGGGTTCGAGGGCCCTGCTCTTTCGAGCTTACAATCTAGGAGGGAGGGGAAGGTGGTACAGGAGGAGATGGCTGTGGGGGATGGAGTGGTGGGAGGAGTGGAGGAGGTTAGTTGTTAGGTGAGGTCGGGTGTTAGGTGAGGTTGGGGTAGGCTTCCCTGAAGAGGAGGGTTTTCAGGGTGCGCCTGAAGGTGAGGAGGGTAAGTGACAGTCTGATGGATTGGGGTAGGGAGTTCCAGAGGATAGGGAAAGTCCTGGAGAAGTCCTGCAATTGGGCGTGGGAGGAGGAGACCAGGGAGCTAGAGAGTAGGAGGTCCTGTGAGGAGCAGAGGGCACGGGTAGGTTGAAAAAAAAAAATGACGGTAAAATTTGCGTGGCAATCTTCACTGCTGTTCTATTGAATTTTGACAGTGGCGAGGATCTCCTGTTCCCATTGGCTGCAAGCGCTGACTGGATGCTGGTTTTCCAGTATGTCCTTTCGTTAGACCTGCATCTGTTGGACAGACAGCTGTACACACTGACCGTACGTCGGCCAGTTCCTGCTGAACCAGCCAATTTTGAGCCAGCGTGTACCTCAGTGCTTTAAGGACCTTTATGGCAGAATCACCAGGCATTATTATATTGAAAGCCTCGGTCCCTTCTTTCATGTTTTCTTTCTGATTCCCTTTTGTTTTATTTTCTGTCTCTTTTCTTCTAACTTCTTATCTCTTTTTTCCAATATTATGTTGGATTACTTCTGCTATTTGGCTCGGCTGTTTGCCGTCCCTTCTTGATGTCATCGGACTTTTTGTTATTTGACTAATACAAGTCAGCAGAATGTCCCTGTTTATATGTTATTGTTCTGCTCTGCCCCTGCGAGGGCGTATTTTGAGCTTGCTATATTCCTAAAAATCGAAACTTTCCTAATAAAAATATTGAAACAGAAAGCCTCGAATTTTAAACTGCATTAATACGTTAAAGACTAGAAGAGTTTTGGTGGTTTGGATTACATCTACGTTAAAGTAGACTGCAGTTCTCTCACCCTTCAAAACTCAACAAGTGAAACTGCAATTCTTCTAGGCTTGAGATGTGTAGTGCATACCAAAAAAAAAACAAAAAAACAAAAAAACAGAAATAGCACAAATAACTACACTTTGAAAATGAAGCAGCATTACAACCCATTGATGTTTATCTAAATACCACAAAGACTACATGATGTTCCACGCATCTACTTTGTGCCGAATTCTGAAACGCTGAAAACTGTTCCACGCAGCTAGTATGCAAAACACCATCTCTTGCCGCCCCGTGGTATGTACCTATAGACATGATGATGATTAAGGTTTCCACACAAAGGATGCGGAAAAATGAAGAATTCAAATGGAGAAGGTAAGAAATTTATTTTCATCATTATCAGTCAACCTGCTAAGAAAGACCAACCGCTGTACTTAATATGCCTCCCATGTATCAGTCCTCTAAGGCAGTGGTTCTCAACCTTCCTAATGCCGCGACCCCTTAATACAGTTCCTCATGTTGTGGTGACCCCCAACCATAAAATTATTTATCCAGTAATTATAATTCATGAAGTGTCGTTTTACCTCCAATACTGCTGCTTTCAACACAGTAGCTGCTTTTAACAGAGTAGCTGCTTTCAACACAGCAGCTGCTTTCTACACAGTAGCTGCTCTTTACACATTGGAAATATGTGTTGTCCGATGGTCTTAGGCGACCCCTGTGAAAGGGTCGTTCGACCCCCAAAGGGGTCGCGACCCACAGGTTGAGAACCACTGCTCTAAGGCTCTGGATCAGGTTCTATAAAACGTCCTGTCAGGAAGTACCTTTTAGGAAATGATTTTCTGCACTAATACGTTATCCAAGGTTAGATCGGCTGTATAACTAGTCCACAACCATACTATCAATGAGTTAACTTGGTCCATACATGAAATCTCTTCTCAATGAAATAAAAAATATTTTCTTCTGACGCCATGCTCTCTCAGCGGGGCCATCTATAAAGCAACGGAATATGGTGAGTCATCTACAGTATGCACGCAATTTACCGTTTTCCCTTATTACTTATAAAATAGCAAATCGTTAAGAAAAAAAAAATTAAAGACAGGTTTTCGCTCAGCTTTCTTTATGCTGCTCCTTTCTCATAGTCGCTAACACAACATCTGTCATTTTCAATAAAACTGCTGACCGGTGAACCTGCGGTTTAATAGTGATAGTGAGAGATGTGCAATAAAACTATGCACGGTTCCTGGAATATGGGATTCCAATAAGGAAATGCTCCGGCAGTCATGTTTATTGCCGTACATATGTACCTGTATTAACCAAAAGAAAAAACGAACATAAATTCCACCTCTCTGTATTTAGAGACATTGGCCCAGGGGCAGACTGACCATTTGGAAACTCGGGCACTGCCCGAGGGCCCGGGGTCAGTAGGGGGCCCCATGAGATGCCCCTGGTACCTTTTTCATAGGCTTTTTTGAGTTTGGGCAAGGACACAGGGGCCTCATGATCCCCTATTGCCCGGGGGCCCCATGAGTTGTCAGTCCGCCCCTAAATTCTGAGTTCTTTCTCAGAGCACACACACACGACACCTTCACCGCACTGACTGGGCCTTAAATACACATGAATTTGTGTTCTACCTCAAATTATTAATAATAAGCAGAAGAATTTGAAAATATTAATAATAATAATAAAAATAATTGTCTATGCCATAAAAAGTCAGAATATTCCAGCTCCTCTTATGATGATGATTTATATATAAGGGAGTGTACAATCAACCACAAATGTTACTGAGAGGTGAAGTCCTGCAGTCTAAATTTACAGTGTCGCACGTGCGCTATTCGCTGCCTCGGCTGTCAATCACCGGGTCCTGACCCATAATTTCTGGCCGGTACCTGGTGATCGCCGAGTATCTCCGACGGGGGAGAGTCCTGTGTATTTATTACAGGTACTTATATAGCGCCGTCAATTTACACCGCGCTTTACATGTATGTGTGTGTATATATATATATATATATATATATATATATATATTATTATTATATTATTATACAGGATTTATGGCGCCAACAGTTTGCTCAGCGCTTTACAATATAACGGGAGACAATACAGCAACAATACAGTTCAATACCAGAGGGATAGGAGGGCCCTGATCCTGGGAGCTGACAATCTAGAAATATATATATTATTCATTCACATCAGTCCCTAACCCTCAAGGGGCGTACAATGTAAGGTCCCTAACCCTCAAGGGGTGTACAATCTAAGGTCCCTAACCCTCAAGGGGTGTACAATCCAAGGTCCCTAACCCTCAAGGGGTGTACAATCTAAGGTCCCTAACCCTCAAGGGGGGTACAATCTAAGGTCCCTAACCCTCAAGGGGCGTACAATCTAAGGTCCCTAACCCTCAAGGGGCGTACAATCTAAGGTCCCTAACCCTCAAGGGGTGTACAATCCAAGGTCCCTAACCCCCAAGTGGCGTACAATCTAAGGTCCCTAACCCTCAAGGGGTGTACAATCTAAGGTCCCTAACCCTCCAGGGGTGTACAATCTAAGGTCCCTAACTCACATTCATTCATATATGTACTAGGGACAATTTAGACAGAGACAATTAACCTACCAGCATGTGTTTAGCAGAGCCATACAAAGCAGTGTTCTTACAGTGAAATACAGCACACTTAGTAAAACACACACAGCACACAGTTAACCCTTTGATCGCCCACATGTTAACCCCTTCCTGCCCAGTGTCATTAGTACAGTGTCAGTGCTTTTTACTAGCACTGATCACTGTACTGGTGTCACTGGGGTTGTCAGTGACACCAAGTCAGTTCCCCCCAGTGTCAGAATGCCCGCCGCAGTCCCGCTATAAGTCGTTGATCGCCAGCATTACTAGTAAAAAAATTAAAAAATCCCAGTATCTATACCGGCATTTGTAAACGCTATAACTTTACTGTAAACCAATTAATTGACACGTATTGGGATTTTTTTTTACCAAAGACACGGAGCAGAATACATTTTCGTCTAAATTTAGGACGAAATTTGATTTTTACAATTTTTTTACTGGACATCTTTAATAGCAAAAAGTCAAAATATTGTCAGTCTTTTTTTGTTTATAGCGCAAAAAATAAAAACCTGCACAAGCGATCAAATACCAACAAAAGAAAGCTCTATTTGTGGGGAAAAAAGGACATACATTTCATTTGGGCGCAGCGTTGCATGAACACGCAATTCTTAGTTAAAGTAACGCAGTGCTGTATCGCAAAAAATGGCCTGGTCAGAAAGGGGGGTATATCCTTCGGAAGGCAAGTGGTTCAGGTTGTGTTTATTGAGTTTTTGCATTGCAAACAAAACAAACCCGTTTTTCCCACTCCTTCCCTCCCGTCTCCCAACTCCGTAGTCATAGTAGACCAATACCTGAAGTATTAGCCAACAGAGACAGAACAACAACAAAACTAATGAGCAGAGACACTAGTGTGGCTCACATATCCCCATACGCAAATAAACGTTACCATTGTAGGATATGACGACTATGGATAATAAACTGGGTCAAGTGTTTTGTTTTTTTCAATACAAAAACATCCATTAAAGAATTTAACTTAATCCTGACTGCTTGGATTGCAACTAATTTCACTGCCGAAATATTACTACAGAGTGTGGTTTATCTTTGTTGCCAAAACTGCTAAAAAAAAAAAAAAAAAGTAAATAAAGATGGGCAAGCACAAATAGTTCAGGATACCCAAACAGTCTGTAATGGGTTTGGCCAATATGGATATCACACACCCCTGAAAATATCTGGATAGTGCAAAGGCCAAACCAAAAGTCATGGGATAACTTCATAGACAAGCAGATACAAATATTTTATGTCTACATTTCTCAATATGTCCTTCCATTAGCCAAGTGCATAATGTTTTTTTCTAAGGGCCGGCTCACACAATGCCTTGATCTGAATCGCACAGGACCAGGGGCGGACTGACCATTTGGAAACTCGGGCACTGCCCGAGGGCCCGGGGTCAGTAGGGGGCCCTGGTACCTTTTTCATAGGCTTTTTTAAATTTGGGCAAGGACACAGGGGCCCCATGATCCCCTATTTCCCGGGGGCTCCATGAGTTGTCCGCCCCTGTACAGGACCGTGCTGTGCGTTCCTGTGCAATTCATATGCGTGTCTATGATGTTTGATTTCAGGCCCAATAATTTGAATGGGCTGAAATTGCACTGCGCTAAAAGTAGTGCTTCTACTACTTTTTTGAAATGCATGACAACTTTGTACCATGCAGTTTGGTGCGGGCCGGTGCAGGCAAACACAAAGCATTTGCGACCTGCGTTCAGGGGTGTTGTTAACTTTAACTGACCCCTGCAGCAGATTGCAAGGGCATTGTGATCGGAATGCGGTACAAGAAGCCGCATGGGAACGCAGCTCTCCTGCACCGCATTCTAGTGTGAACGAGCCATAATCGCACAAAATATAACTGGATAATAATATTTACAGATAAAGTTGATCCAGGGAATGTCTGAATGCCATTTGGTGAACCGGGAAGGAATTTCTGACCCCACTGGAGCACACTGGATCACGTTTTATCGGAGGTGTTCTATTTGTCTGTGGTTTTTTTACTGTAGGTTGAACTGGATGGACTTGTGTCTTTTTTTCAACCAAGCTAACTGTGTAACTATGTGTGGAAGTAAAAGTTGGGTTGCTCTAAAAGCAGGTCATATACAGGCATACCTTAGTTTACGAACGTCTCGGTTAATGTAATTTTCAGTTTACGAATGAAAATCCATTAAAAATAATGGCTCGGTTTACACATTTTTTTTTGCAATATGAACGGATTAATTGGTTTTCAATGCATTTAAAAAATTTTATTTTATCATGTCCCTGTACAGTGTTTATGCCTTTAAAGTGCACTTTATAAAGTGTTTTGAACAGATAAGACTTTTTTTTTACTTTTTTCTGACCTTCAGAACGAATTAATTGGTTTTCAGTGCATTTACAATTATTTTTTTTTATCATGTCCCTGTACAGTATTTATGCCTTTAAAGTGCACAAGTTTTGAACAGATAAGACTTTGTTTTACTTTTTTCTGACCTCAAGAACGGATTAATTGGTTTTCAATGCATTTACAAATTTTTATTTTATCATGTCCTTGTATAGTACTATGTCTTTAAAGTGCACTTTTTATAAAGAGTTTTGAACAGATAAGACTTTTTTCTGGCCTCCGGAATGGATTAATTGGTTTTCAGTGCATTCCTATGAGAAACAGCGTTTTGGTTTATGAATTTTTCGCAATACGAAAAGTCCTGCAAAACGCATTAAATTCATAAACCGAGGTACGCCTGTATGTGTAAATTACATTTAAAGCATCCTTTTTTGTTGATATCTAGAACATGAATTGCAACAAAGGCAACAACAGCCAACCTGTAAATACTTTCAGATATTTTGGCAAGAAGGGGCAATGGTGCAACACACAATTCTATCACTATCCACGCTTGTGCTTTGTATAGTTGTAGAATTTAATTGCTATCCCAACAGACGTCTATCTTGCTTGATGCTTTGGAATGGCCCACACAAGGGCTGACAAAGTAGCATTTTTAAACCACCATAAAGTTTCCGCTAATCACTGCTTGTCGTGTGTGTGTGTGTATGTGAGTATATATATATATATATATATTTATTTCAGGTACTTATATAGTGCCGTCAATTTACACCGCGCTTTACATAAATATTGTACATTCACATCAGTCCCTAACCCTCAAGGGGCGTACAATCTAAGGTCCCTAACTTACATTCATACATACACATACTAGGGACAATTTAGACAGGAGCCAATTCACCTACCAGCATGTCTTTGGAGCGTGGGAGGAAACCGGAGTACCCGGAGGAAACCCACGCAGGCAAAGGGAGAACATGCAAACTCCAGGCAGGTGGTGCCATGGTTGGGATTCAAACCAGCAACCCCTAGTACTGCCAGGTGGAAGTGCTAACCATTTAGCCACTGTGCTGCCCCTAATACTGTATGTATGTATATTAAGCATGTCAATGTATTAAATGCCGCTGCAAAACCTTACACAGTACATTGAAAAAAGCTGCAGGTCTAAGTTGACACATGCCAAAAAAAGATTATCCCGGCCCAACAATAAAAAGTGGAAAGGGTATATAGTTCAGCCCAGATTACAGTCAGCTGAGATATTTCACAAAGCCACATTACATGGACAGTAACCTTTGAATGTGATGACACGTTCTTGTCAGCTCTCCTTTCATTACCATAATATGCAATAATTTCCCCTAAACTGACAACCAACCCGTTTACTCTTCTTGGCTTTTGTACGCAAATCGAGCCAAATAGTTGCACACAGCTGTATACACATTGAGGGAAAAAAAAATCACTCTTGTTCCTTCTCGCTAAATTTGTTTATGAATGGACGCCTATACTTTTGTCAATTCAAATTTTAGGCAAGGTGTTTTTTGTTTTTTAACATTAATGACATTAAAAGGGCCCTCTCCTAGATTGTAAGCTCGAAAGAGCAGGGCCCTCAATCCCCTCATGTTTTGCATTGTATTGGTAATGTTCTGTCCCCCTTTGTAATGTACAGCGCTGAGCGAACTATTGGCGCTTTATAAATACTGTATAATAATAATAATAATTTACACAGCTCCATATATGCAATGGAATTGTTTAAATAACAAAAGACAAAGCCATACTCGCTTTCAATGATTCAGAGACATTTCCATAAATGATGATAATAAAAAAAAAGAAAAAAAGCTTACCTTTTCTAAAAAATAAAACGCTTGTTCTAGTGATGGGGCCTGATGGGCAGTAGCGAAAAATTGTTTCCTAATTAGGGTCAATAAATGCAAATACGATTTTTAGAGGGCTAGAATAATGCTATGCAACCCATGAGAAAAGACACAAAAGAAATGTTTAACTGATTCAACAGCTGTCGTCGGTGTAAAGTGAAGCGAGTGCTCACATCAAACATCCCCACATCACCAGAAAAGGTTTCTTCTTTTCACATCCCTCTAATGGCTGGAAGTAAAGACAAGTTCAGTTTATTTATTTATTTATTTCAGGTACTTATATATCACCGTCAATTTACACAGCACTTTACATATATACCGTATTGTACATTCACATCAGTCCCTAACCCTCAAGGGGTGTACAATCTAAGGTCCCTAACCCTCAAGGGGCGTACAATCTAAGGTCCCTAACCCTCAAGGGGCGTACAATCTAAGGTCCCTAACCCTCAAGGGGTGTACAATCTAAGGTCCCTAACCCTCAAGGGGCGTACAATCTAAGGTCCCTAACCCTCAAGGGGCGTACAATCTAAGGTCCCTAACTCACATTCATACATACACATACTAGGACCAATTTAGACAGAAGCCAATTAACCTACCAGCATGTCTTTGGAGTGTGGGAAGAAACCGGAGTACCTGGAGGAAACCCATGCAGGCACAGGGAGAACATGCAAACTCCAGGCAGGTGGTGCTGTGGCGGGGATTCGAATCAATGACCCGAGTACTGCCAGGTGGAAGTGCTAACCATTTAGCCACTGTGCTGCCCATTGTTATTGTACTTCGTGGTGGTATATCCTCCCCTACATTGGATACGGGTGTATTTGTGTTATAGTGAGGTACTGGGACCCTCTAGGTACTCCATGATGTCTCGTGTTGTGCTGCAGTTTAGGTTTTGGAAAGTTTACCCGCTGTGTCTTTATTTTTTAAAAATGTGCTGAAAGTATGTGTAAAGATGAAACTTTTTTTAGTTTTGGCTGTAGCGTGAGGGGGCCAAGCTGCCCATAGATGATTTGTTTTGTTTTTCCTTCAGAAAAAAAATGAAGGACTTCCTCCATCCACTTCGCTCCCCCACGCCCCCATCAGAACATTGTATTCTGATAGCAGGACTCTCCGCTGCCAGATTACACGTGTACGTAGGGCCGGTTGATTGGTCCCCAAGATGGAGGAAAGGTACACGGAGACCAAAGAAAATGGCACAGTTATTATTAGGTTCAGTGGAAATAACGATTAACACTTGAAGAACAGCGGCCAGGTGCTAACTTCACAATCCCAAAGAAATGCAATTCCAGACTTAACTTATTCAATTCCCAAAATGTCAATGAATCTTAAGCGCAGTAAAGAGCCATCCATATAGGAAAACAATAGTGCATAAACTTGCGCATCCCACTGCTGCTGTATTACCACATGTGTAGTGAATCCAAAAGCTTCCAAGAAAAACAGTGCTGTGAGATTGACTACAGATAGGGGGGATCCAGCGTTGGACCACAAGCCAAGATGGAGGCCAGTAACCTGGACAACGCGCTTTGCGCGCATGTGCCTTGTCAAGTCCAGAGGTAGAAAGGTTATCACCCATTTAATAGGAGGACGGACCAAACCCGCTTCCTCTGTGGACTGCGGTGACGTCATTCTGGGAGAACGCGGTCACGTGGTCCTTTGCAGTGACAGGAGTATTTTCTGTCTCACACCATCTCCATCAGAGCAGACGGGCTGTCCATCCTGTCCCAGGCTGTCCTTGTTTTATACACTGGCTCTTCCTTGTGATCTACACTGGCTTTTGTGACAATAAAGGTACACCTCCTAGTGAGGTTCTAACTGTAGTCAATCTCACAGCGCTGTTTTTCTTGGAAGCTTTTGTATTCAATTCCCAAGCTACCCCTTTACGTGATCAAAATAATGTGCTCTAGGAGCAGCTCTCACCACTGTGAATCACTTAACACTGGGTATTAAGCGCAAGGGTAGCAAAGTGCTCCTTTGAAAAAAGTCCAGAGGGACGCAACTCGTCAGGTGGGAGGAGCTTTGTGACGTCATCACACGAGTCCTGGGTCCGGTAACCAGAAAATGGCACGGTTATTATTTGGTTCAGTGTAAATAACGATTAACACTTGAAGAACAGTGGCCAGGTGCGAACTTCACAATCCCAAAGAAATGCAATGCCAGATTTAAATTATTCAAATCACACACTACCCCTTTACATGATCAAAATAAAGTGCTCTAGGAGCAGCTCCCACCACTGTGAATCACTTAACACCGGGTATTAAGCGCAAGGGTAGCACAGTGCTCCTTTAAAAAAAGTCCAGAGGGACGCAACTCGTCAGGTGGGAGTTTTGTGGCGTCATCACGCCAGTCCTGGGTCTGTTAACTGAGAGTGGATGGGAGTTTACATGTGTGAAATAATAATGTTAATGTTACTGCAATTTGTAAGTTTATGGGTTCTGAAGTGTTCTGTGGAAGGAGACTGTGGCTGGAGAGCTCATGGGAGAAGATCTTGGTATAAGGCTGTGTATGATTTCTTTAATAGGACTGAGGTCCATCCAAGGAGGAGAGGGCACATCTTGCTGTGCACCTGGGTGGAAGTTTATCAGCACCATGGAAGGCTGCTGATCCAAAGCACTAGCAGATCTGGACATTTTCCTGCACTTTTATTTCTTGAATCTGCACATTGGGGCAGTTATTGGACTGTGCGTATTTGTTTGCTTTATATATGTTTCAGCTCAACAACATATAAGTGGGATTTCTGTCATTATTTTTTTATTCATTTATATTGCACTTTGGCACCTCGTGTGTGTTATAAAGATTACCAATTATTTATTTGTTTTGAGGAATTTTAAGGAGTGTTACACACAAATATACTATATTGCCAAAAGTATTGGGCCAGCCCTCCAAATCATTGGATTCAAGTGTTCCAATCCCCTCCATGGACACAGGTGTATACAATCAAGCCCCTAGGCATGCAGACTGCTTCTACAAACATTGGTGAAAGAATGGGTCGCTCTCAGGAGCTCAGTGACTCCAAGCGTGGTCCCGTGATAGGTGGCCACCTGTGCAATAAGTCCATCCGTGACATTTCCTGGCTACTAAATATTCCACGCTCAACTGTTAGTGGGATTATGACAAAGTGGAAGCAACTGGGAACAACAGCCACTCAGCCACCAAGTGGTAGGCCACGTCACATGACAGGGCGGGGTCAGCGCATGCTGAAGTGCACAGTGCGCAGAAGTCACCAACTGTCCGCAGAGTCAGTAGCTAAAGACCTCCAAGCTTCATGTGGCCTTCAGATTGGCACAACAATGCTGTGTAGAGAGCTTCATGGAATGGGTTTCCATGGCCAAGCAGCTGCATCCAAGCCTTCCATCACCAAGTGCAATGCAAAGCGTAGGATATAGAAGTGTAAAGCACACCGTCACTGGACTCTAGAGCAGTGGAGACATGTTCTCTGACATAGTTACATAGTTCATCTGGCTAGAAAAAGACAAAAGTCCATCCAGTTCAACCATTAAAAAAAAAGTTAAAATCCTACACCCACAGTTGATCCAGAGGAAGACAAAAAAATCCAGCAAAGCATGATCCAATTTACTCCTGCAGGGAAAAAAACTCCTTCCTGATCCTCCGAGAGGCAATCGGATATTCCCTGGATCAACTTTACCTATAAATTTTATTTCCAGTTATATTCTGTGTAACTAAGAAAGAATCCAGGACTTTCCTACAGCAATCCACTGAGCTGGCCACAACCAACTCTTGAGGGAGTCTATTCCACATTTTCACAGCTCTCACTGTGAAGAAACCTTTCCGTGTTTGGAGATTACATTACTTTTACTCCAGACGTAAAGAGCGCCCCCTTGTCCTCTGTGATGACCTCAGGGGGAATGACTACACCGAGTTCACTATATGAACCACTTATGTATTATACATGAAGATCGTATCCCCCCTTATGTACTATACATGAAGATCATATCCCCCCGTATGTATTATACATGGTGATCATATCCCCCCTTATGTACTATACATGGAGATCATATCCCCCGTATGTATTATACATGGTGATCATATCCCCCCTTATGTACTATACATGAAGATCATATCCCCCCGTATGTATTATACATGGAGATCATATCCCCCTTATGTATTATACATGGAGATCATATCCCCCTTATGTATTATACATGGAGATCATATCCCCCCTTATGTATTATACATGGAGATCATATCCCCCTTATGTATTATACATGGAGATCATATCCCCCCTTATGTATTATACATGGAGATCGTATCCCCCCCTTATGTATTATACATGGAGATCGTATCCCCCCCTTATGTGTTATACATGGAGATCGTATCCCCCCTTATGTATTATACATGGAGATCATATCCCCCTTATGTATTATACATGGAGATCATATCCCCCTTATGTATTATACATGGAGATCATATCCCCCTTATGTATTATACATGGAGATCGTATCCCCCCTTATGTATTATACATGGTGATCGTATCCCCCCTTATGTATTATACATGGAGATCGTATCCCCCCTTATGTATTATACATGGAGATCGTATCCCCCCTTATGTATTATACATGGAGATCGTATCCCCCCTTATGTATTATACATGGAGATCGTATCCCCCCTTATGTATTATACATGGAGATCGTATCCCCCCTTATGTATTATACATGGAGATCATATCCCCCTTATGTATTATACATGAAGATCATATCCCCCCTTATGTACTATACATGAAGATCATATCCCCCCTTATGTATTATACATGGAGATCATATCCCCCTTATGTATTATACATGGAGATCATATCCCCCCTTATGTATTATATATGGAGATCATATCCCCCCCTTATGTATTATACATGGAGATCATATACCCCCCTTATGTATTATTCATGGTGATCGTATCCCCCCTTATGTATTATACATGGAGATCGTATCCCCCCTTATGTATTATACATGGAGATCATATCCCCCTTATGTATTATACATGGAGATCGTATCCCCCTTATGTATTATACATGGAGATCGTATCCCCCTTATGTATTATACACGGAGATCGTATCCCCCCTATGTATTATACACGGAGATCGTATCCCCCTTATGTATTATACATTGAGATCGTATCCCCCTTATGTATTATACATGAAGATCATATCCCCCTTATGTATTATACATTGAGATCATATCCCCCCTTAATCTCCTCTTCTCAACAGAGAATAAATTCAATTCCTCTAATCTTTCCTCATAGCTGATCTCCTCCATGCCTCTTATCAGTTTGGTTGCCCTTCTCTGCACTCTCCAGTTCCCCAATGTTATTTTTGTGAATTGGTAACCCAATATGCATATTCCAGATGAGGTCTTACTAATGATTTGTACCGGGGAAATGATATCTCTCTCTCTGGACTCTATACCTTTTTTAATACAAGAGGGGATTTTGCTCACTTTAGAAACCGCAGCTTGGCATTGCTTGCCATCACTTCTCTGGAGTGACCAATCACGCTTTTCTGTCTGGCAATCTGATGGACGTGTCTGGGTTTGGTGGTTACCAGGAAAACGGTACTTGCCTCACTGCACTGTGCCAATTGTAAAGTTTGGTGGAGGGGGGATTATGGTGTGGAGTTGTTTTTCAGGGGTTGGGCTTGGCCCTCTAGTTCCAGTGAAGAGAACTCTTATGGCGTCAGCATACCAAGACATTTTGGACAATTTCATGCTCCCAACTTTGTGGGAAGAGTTTGGGGATGGCCCCTTCCTGTTCCCATATGACTGTACACGAAAAAGCAAGGTCCATAAAGACATGGAGGAGCCAGTTTGGGGTGGAGGAACTTGACTGGTCTGCACAGAGTCTTGACCTCAACCCCAAAGGACACCTTTGGGATGAAATAGAGCGGAGACTGCGAGCCAGGCCTCCTCCCCCGACATCAGTGCCTGACCTGACAAATGTGCTTCTGGAAGAATGGTCAAACCTTCCCGTAAACACCCTCCTAAACCTTGTGGACAGATCAAAAGTTTCCATCAGCTGGAATGTTTGGCCTTAAACCTGACACATAAGTGGGCACACAGGGGTTAAAATGTCAATTTAAGGTTAATTTCCCACATCTGTGACATTTTAAATTGCAATTAGTGTCTGTGTATAAATAGTCAATGAGTTTGTTAGCTCTCATGTGATACTGATACTGAGCTATGGAAGAGAACTGTCAATAGACCTGTGTAAAAAGGTAATGGAGCTTTATAAAGATAGAAAAGGATATAAAAAGATATCCAAAGCCTTGAATATGCCAGTCAGTACTGATCAATCACTTATTAAGAAGTGGAAAATTCAGGGATCTCTTGACATCAAGCCAAGGTCAGGTAGACCAAGAAAGATTGCAGCCACAACTGCCAAAAGAATTGTTTGGGATCAGGGGCAGACTGACAACTCATGGGGCCCCCGGTAAGGGGATCATGGGGCCCCTGTGTCCTTGCCCATACTCCTTGCCTATGAAAAAGGTACCAGGGGCATCTCATGGGGCCCCTTAATGACCCCGGGCCCTCGGGCAGTGCCAAAGTTTCCAAATGGTCAGTCCGCCCCTGTTTGGGATACAAAGAAAAACCCCACAGGTAACCTCAGGAGAAATACAGGCTGCTCTGAAAAAAGTCGGTGTGGTTGTTTCAAGGAGGACAATACAAAGATACTTGAACAAAAATTAGCTGCCTGATCAAGCTGCCAGAAAGATGCCTTTACTGCGGCAATGTCACAAAAAATCCCCATTGTGTTAAGGTGTTGCCAGGCATATAGTAACTGGGCCATTGTTGAAACATTTCCACCATTCAAAAGCCTTACTGCGGCTGAGCATCTCATCACCGTACGATGATTGAAGCCTTCTATAGATATCTGCAAGTTTTACGCCTTCGTTCACAAGAAACTTCTTACACTTTTGTTTCTGGAACATCACCACACGCTGTTCCATGCACGCACTAACACTGTTGTCTGCCATCTTGAATAACGGTCTCTGGACTGGCGTGCCACATGTCTGCCGCCTATAAGTAATTGGACACGCTTGTCACTTACTACTGCATGTAGTACCGCCATACAAGCATCCCTTTTTATACCTGTAAAATGACTTGAACACCACACATGTATATAAAATGCAATGTCAGAGTCTCAAAATCACAGGTATCTCAGGTGCAAGGGCTCTCAGAAATGTTACAAAACACCCACAAGAAAGAAAGGATACAGCACCTCAATGGCTAAGGAACAGGATATATTTATTGGAGATATAAAATTACAATGCACATCCCATACATTCCCTCCTCCCACTGCTCGCCCAAAAACCAGCCCCCACCCCCCAAAAAAACCCTCCAGAAGGCACAGCTCCACCCCAGCAATCTTTGGGGGTGGGAACATGTATGGGATGTGCATTGTCATTTTTTTACATCCAATAAATATCCTGTTCATTAGCCATTGAGGTGCTGTATCCTTTCTTTCTTTTGGGTTTTTTGTAAGTTATTGCTTTTGGATGCACCTCCCCCTGTTATATGTGATGCACCTCCCCCCTGTTATATGTATGCAGGGGGTATGGCATGAGCTGGGGTACCACTTGGGGGTTTAGCAATGTTAGCAGCACATTGGCGAAGTTCCAGCACTAAAAGCTGTCAGAGAACAGAGATTATTTTACCTGAACAGTGTTTGAGTAGTGGGGTGGCTGTTGGGCAGGGCAGTGGTATAGGTGGCACCAGGGGCGGACTGACAACTCATGGGGCCCCCGGGTAATAGGGGATCATGGGGCCCCCGTGTCCTGGCCCACACCCAAAAAAGCCTATGAAAAAGCCAATGAAAGGTACCAAGAGCATCTCATGGGGCCCCCTACTGATCCTGGGCCCTCGGGCAGTGCCCGAGTGCTCGAATGGTCAGTCCGCCCCTGGATGGCACTTAAACGACCAATGACCAGATCTATGTGGCAGCTTCAGAGTCCCAGCAGTAGTGTAGCCAGCAGCAATATCCCTATTCTGTCCCTCCTCATCTAGAACCTTCCCCTAAAGCTAATTACACTTTCTCTGTCCAGCATGGATCCTGTCCCTACACTATCCACCTTCCAACAGCATGTCAACTGCAGTGAGGCGGTGCTATTTATGAGCATTGCCCTCGTTAAAGATGGCTGCTGAGGTAATCCGGTGTTGCGGTATCCAATTGGACCGCTGCTCCCTCCCCTACAGAGGGGAGGGTAAACTACACCTTGGCACGTAACGCGTGAGGAGCCTACGCACGCCTTGATGTCACGCTGTCGGAGCATCGTGGAGCTCCGGCGGCCACTACATCCGACAGGACGGTTAGTCCTGTCTGTTTCTTTGGTGTTTTTGCCATTTGTACTGGATGCATCCTGCCTATTTTAATAAATAAATTTTTACCAAACTTCACTATGGGCATTTTTTCTTGATCCCCTGTGGGGAGCACCTTTTCTCCCAGATATCGTTTGTGCACAGTGGAGGAGCAGTGCTTTTTTGGTGGAGCCGCAATCGTTTTCTACCATCTAGTGGATTTCTTCTGCCCAGCTCTGTACCATCGTGTGGACCTTCACTGACCAAGGGAACACATCTACCCTTCCCATGCTGATGACTACTTTATGAACTCCATCCTTCCTACACTGCACTATTAATGTGCACTTCTGGTTAGTGTGCATTGTTACCCTAGGTCACCGCAGTTGGGACTTTCTCTGTTCACTTTTATATTGTGTCACATTTATTTAATTTCTAGCGCTGCACTTTTATTTTATTTTTATGTGAGGATTCTTTTTGGTTATCCTGTGTGCCTTAGCTGCTTGTTCATTGAAAGCGCTCACTTATTATTCTCTGTTTTATAAACTACACCTGCCTATGCACTGATCAGTAACTGCAGCTGCTGATCAACAAAAGTTTTCCAACATTCCTATTCTATTGATCAACTTCTTCTGAACAGCGACAGCCACAAATGGATCAAAATGAAGCCTGCCCCTGCTAAACCAGCCGAAGTTGATCCATCTATGGCCAGCTTTAGATTTTGTTCATTCAGCCTGCAGACTGAATGAATAAAATCTAACACATTGCTCCATCCATGATATTCATCATGGACGGATGGCCAAGTCTTTTGCTGTACTTACTGTATTCTTACAGCCACCACAGAATATCCCAACAGCATTTGGATGCAGCCGCTCTTCGGTGCACGAATTTCTTGCAGCTCATTTGATTTTTCAATTGAAGAATGTTGGGCAAGAGGGGGGCAGACAGGGCCACCAACGTGAATTTCAGTTGTTTCATCAGGACCTGGCTGAAAATTGAATAGTGTATGTCTAGCTTTAGACCCTGAAGCTATTGTTGCGTTCTAGGGAGAATCCCCCTATTTCTCCAGGTGACCACTGTCCCCAATATATGAATGGAAGGGAAATCTGAACAGCCAGAAGAGGTGAGAGTATTTCGTCCAATGGGGACACCTGATCTGGTAACAACTGTCTAATATGGTCTTTTTCCCTCAATTTGAGGAGATTTCATTTGATTTGCTGTTGCATCTCCAGGACAAGAATCGAAGAACAATCTCCCCAATGGGACATAGGCAACAGAAAATGGCCTCTATTTTACCTGTGTATACATTTTACACAAGCCTTCATTATGGAGCTGCAAGCACTGGTGTGAACTATGCCATTGAAAGCCATGTAACCTACTCTCTATGTATTTTGGATGCAGAAAAAAGCACTGGAATGCATCTGGTGTGAATTAGACCTAAAACATTGAAAACGAATGCAGCCACCATGTCTAAGGATTGGTAACGTGTTACATTTTTGGTTTTTGGTTAATGTAATTTTTTTTAATAACAAATATGTCATACCTACCTGCTCTGTACAATGGTTTTGCACAGAGCAGAGCAGCACAGAGCCCCTGCCTGCACTCCTGGTTTTCCCCCCTTGCTGAATGCCCCCATATCAAGCGGTTTGCTGTGGGGGCACTTGTTTGGGCCTGTCCATAGACACACACAGTGTGGCTCAGCCCCACCATTCCACCCTTTGTTTGCAGGATTTGATGGACAGCAGCAGGAGCCAATGGCTTCATGTTCAGGGAGGAGAGAGAAAGCAGAGGGAGCTGTTTGTGTTGGGCATAGTGTTGGATCAAGATCGGGCTCAGATAAGTATTTAGGGGGGCTGAGGGGGATCCTAATCAGAGAAGGTTTTATACCTCAATGCAGAGAACACATTCAGGTGAAAAAAAAGTATACCTTTACAACCACTTTAATACTGCTTTAGGTATGAAATATTCTAGACCAGTGTGGTTGTAAAGGCTGAAGGATTTTACCTCCATGCATTCTAAAAAATCTTCTATGTGCAGCTTCCCCCACAGCCCCCCCCTCTCTAATACGTATTGAGCCCTATTTCAATCCAGTGATGTGCATGAGAGCAGCAGCTCTCCCCGGTCTCTCCTTCCTCACTGACTGAGACACAGCAGCGGGAGTCATTGGCTACGGCTGCTTCAATCGCAACCAGTGAGGAGGTAGTGGGAGGCGGTGCGAGCTGCGCTCTGTATGTCTTATGGACACACAGAGGTGGCTCAAGAGTGAGCGCGCACAAGTGCCACCATAGCAAGCGGCTTGCTATGGGGGCACTCAGAAAAGGGGAGAGGGCAGGAGGGCCAGCGGGAGACCTGAGGAAGATGGTTTTGCACAGAGCAGGTAAGTATGACATGACTGCCTCTGTGATCAATCCCCCGGTGGGTGGGGCGAAACACTTCAGAGGGCATGGCCGGAGCGGTGGCTGAAGCCATCCCATACACCTGAACTCAGGGGTCTGTTGAGCGGAATCCATTTCTTTACCAAATTAGCAATAATGGAATCACTTTAGGACACCTGCTCCCTCCTTTCATCTGCCGGCAGGGTCATTTTTTTTTCCACTACCAGCTTGGAGCGGTGGTGTAATGTATTTTCACAGTTCATAAGTATGACATGATGTTTATTATTTAAAAAAATAATAATAAACACAAGCCTTAAATAACACTTTCACAGAAAAAAATCCCTTCTACTGCTCTCAGCCTCCTATCAATCTGCAAAAACACTTTTTTTCTGCTGTGATCTGACTTCTTTTCAGATCGTTCTCCATGGTCCCACAGTATATAAAAAGGTAACCACCCTCTTTTGCTCCCTCCTGAGATTAACTCTGGGATCTGTGGTGTGCATAGATCAGTGCACATGCTGCAACTAACGTGCACTGACAAACAGGAAGTGAGGGGGAAAAGGAGAAGTTCGGGAGCTCGCGGAGGACTTTACAAGGAGGCAGAAAACCAAAGAAAGAAACAAACAATGTCATGAATAATAGACTGCAGGACCATTGTGGATTTTTTTTTTGTAGAACAGGGACAAGTATGAACAAACTGGGATTTTTGAGTTTATATAATAAAAGAACAAATGTCAAGGAGTGGAAACTGCATTTATTTTTTTACATACTCCCCTACTACATTTATACACTTATCGCAGCGTGTAACTAATGCCTGGAAATCTTCGGCATAGAAAGATATGTCAGTACGCCTGAACCATCCTAAGACAGCCGGCTTCACTTTCTCATCATTGTGTTCACCGTTCCCACAGAAAGATTAATCTCTTGTGCGAATTCAGCACAGGTTCTGCGTCGATTATCCAGGATCAGGCGTTCCATGTACTGAATGTTCACAGGAATGACTGCTGTGGCCTGGGAATCACCACGGCCAGGATTGTCACTGACAGATGTACGGCCATCTTTGAAACATTTACACCGTTCAAATGTCTTAGTGCGGCTGAGCGTCTCATCACCGTACCGTGCTTGAAGTCTAATGTAGATATCTGCGGGTTTACACCTTCGAAACTTCATCACCGCACACTGTTCCATGCACTCACTAATACTGGTGTCTGCCATCTTGATTACCGGTCTCTGGAGTAGCCTGCGATATGTGCTCCACCTATCAGTAATAGGACATACTTGCCACTTACTACTGCATGTAGCAGAATGCCCGCCGCAGCCCCATTATAAGTCGCTGATCGCCGCCATTACTAGTAAAAATAATAATTAAAAAAATTCCAGTATCTATACCGCCATTTATAAACACTATATCTTTCATGTAAACCAATTAATTTACATGGTTTGGGATTTTTTTTTCTAGCAAAGACACAGAGCAGAATACATTTTGGCCTAAATTTATGATGAAATTTGATTTTTTTTATTTTTTTTACTGGACACGTTTAATAGCAAAAAGTCAAAAATATAGTTTTTTTTCTCAAAATTGTTGGTCTTTTTCTTTTATATAGCACAAAAAAATAAAAACTGCACAGGGGATCAAATACCACCAAAAGAAAGCTCTATTCATGGGGAAAAAGGACACAAATTTCATTTGGGTGCAGTGTTGCATGACCGTGCAATTGTCAGTTAAAATAACATAGCGCCATAACGCAAAAAATGGCCTGGTCAGGAAGGGAGGTAAATGCTCAGGAGGGGAAGTCAATACCCTGGATGATAGTATAAAATTAGTATGTGTATGTATGAGTGTGAGTTAGGAACCTTAGATTGTACACCCCTTGAGGGTTAGGGACCTTAGATTGTACACCCCTTGAGGGTGAGGGACCTTAGATTGTACACCCCTTGAGGGTTAGGGACCTTAGATTGTACACCCCTTGAGGGTTAGGGACCTTAGATTGTACGCACCTTGAGGGTTAGGGACCTTAGATTGTACACCCCTTGAGGGTTAGAGTCCTTAGATTGTACACCCCTTGAGGGTTAGGGACTGTTGTGAATGTACAATATATATGTATAAAGTGCGGCGTAAATTGACGGCACTATATAAGTACCTGAAATAAATAAAATAAAAAATTAATTTTATACTATCATCCAGGGTACAATCTAAGGTCCCTAACCCTCAAGGGGCGTACATTCTAAGGTCCCTAACCCTCAAGGGGCGTACAATCTAAGGTCCCTAACCCTCAAGGGGCGTACAATCTCTAGTCCCTAACCCTCAAGGGGCGTACAATCTCTAGTCCCTAACCCTCAAGGGGGGTACAATCTAAGGTCCCTAACCCTCAAGGGTCGTACAATCTAAGGTCCCCAACCCTCAAGGGGCGTACAATCTAAGGTCCCCAACCCTCAAGGGGGGTACAATCTAAGGTCCCTAACCCTCAAGGGGGGTACAATCTAAGGTCCCTAACCCTCAAGGGGGGTACAATCTAAGGTCCCCAACCCTCAAGGGGGGTACAATCTAAGGTCCCTAACCCTCAAGGGGGGTACAATCTAAGGTCCCTAACCCTCAAGGGGCGTACAATCTAAGGTCCCTAACCCACAAGGGGGGTACAATCTAAGGTCCCTAACCCTCAAGGGGCGTACAATCTAAGGTCCCTAACCCTCAAGGGGTGTACAATCTAAGGTCCCTAATTCACATTCATACATACACATACTAGGGACAATTTAGACAGAAATAAGACAATTAACCCTAATTTCACATCTATGCAGGTGGTGCCGCTGCGGATCCGCATGAAAATCTGTTCAGCCGCACCACCCGCACAGAGAATTGTGGACTCGCGGATGGGTGCCATTAGTTCTAATGGCACGCCACCCGCACTGGAAAATGCAACCGTACTGGGAACCGAGGTACCCCTGCGAGCTGAGGTTTCCAAAGAAGTGCAGGGACTTCTTTCCCTGCGTGTCCCGGGGCATGGGAGTCCATTCAAATGAATGGGCTCTCGTGCCCGGGCAAAACACAGCCCGTGCGGCCGCATAGATGTGAACCGGGGGTTAGACAGGATCCAAAATTAATCTACCAGCATGTCTTTGGAGTGTGGGAGGAAACAGAAGTACATGGAGGAAACCCACGCAGGCACAGGGAGAACATGCAAGCTCCAGGCAGGGGGTGCCGTGGCTAAGATTTGAACCAACGACCCGAGTACTGCCAGGCAGAAGTGCTAACCATTAAGCCACTGTGCTGCCCACATTATTATAAAATAATGTCCAGATACTGACAGTTACATCACATCTGCTTTCACAGACTATGGGGAACAAACGCAGAGGCTCAGTCTGTACACATTGTTACACTCTCAGGATCATAGTTTGTCTTTCAGATTGAATGAAATATTTAGACAACAGTGACTTGCGTTTACCTGCTCAGTCCGGTTTGCTCTGACCTTTGATGATGTCACAATATTCCAAACTGCCCAGAAACTCCGTGCAATGACTGAGAATCCCACCAAACCTCTCATTATTCCTCCAGCAGCCATTGTTAACGATCACAATCATCTCAGCAGCTCTTATTCTGCTATTTTTACCTTGTGCACCTTTTTTTTTTGTAGACTGGAGTTCACACTTGTTTCCAATTTAGATGAGGCTGTCAAATGTAAACAACAGCTCCTCTTAAAATAGCATTTTCTGGATCATTGGAAAAAAGTGAATAAAGTTGTCATATGTCTCCTTCCTTGCAGCTGAAACATCTCCAAACCTCACAATCCAAGTCTTGTGTCTTCTGTAAATGACTAAGTCACAAAAATCATTTTATATAAGAAGAATCATTAGTAAATCTGAATCAGTGCAGCACAGGGCTCCGTTAACTGCAGCTATGGGCACGGTATGACCACTCCAAGTCCGCAATGTACCAGTACGTCGGCAAGTGGTTCACTTTTATTTTTGTTGTTTTCTGCGTGACATTTTAATAAAGTTAGTTTACCAAAAATCTGATCTGAATCATACTACCCTCTGTGCTTTCTATATTCTCTCTAACTCTATCTCTCATTATAAAAACTTCAATAAAACAAGTCTGAATTAAAAAAAAAAAGAAAAGGGAACAGTGCGATGGACCAAGATCGGTACAGCAGCACAGCAACAGTCCCAATAGACCGCACTGCACCCCCGCTGCTGTGTTGCAATGCTGCGGCTGGTGTGAATAAGCCCTGGTTCACGCTGAGTGAGACTTTGAAATCTTCACTTGATGTAGTGCGATTTCAAAGCCACAGGTTAGTGCGATTTCATGCGTGACATCTGTGCGACTTCATGCAAATCACGTAATCAAAAAAAATAGTACAGGAACTTTTTTCCCAAATTGGCGAGACACCGCAAGTCGGAGTCGCACCTATTTGAACGGCACAAATAGGGTGTGGCTTGTCATGCGAATTGGAACTGTCATGACAAGTCGCACTAGTGTAACCCAGGGCTAAGCCCCCAGTCACACTGGTGTGAATTGTCATGCAATTTAATAGGTTTCAAATTGCATTACAAGTCGCACCCTATTGTCCGCAATGGAAGCGGTCAAATCATGTGACTTTGAAATCATGTGAATTCAAGTGAAGTCACGCGATTTCAAAGTTGGATCGGGTGTGAGGGTTTATTCCCAACCGGTGCACTGCAGTGTGTTTGTGAACGCATTCCCAACGCATGGCAATAACAAAAAAAGAATGGTTTCCTAGGAATGCAGTTCCCATTGGTGCATTGTGTTGCGCTGCGTTAGACCAGTGCTGAGTGTTTGGGCAGCACAGTGGTTTAATGGTTAGCACTTCCACCTATCAGTATTAGGGTCGTTGGTTCGAATCCCAATCACGGCACCACCTGCCTGTTCTCCCTGTGCCTGCGTGGGTTTCCTCCTACACTCCAAAGACATGCTGGTAGGATAATTGGCTCCTGTCTAAATTGTCCCTAGTATGTGTATGTATAAATGTAAGTTAGGGACCTTAGATTGTACGCCCCTTGAGGGTTAGGGACCTTAGATTGTACGCCCCTTGAGGGTTAGGGACCTTAGATTGTACGCCCCTTGAGGGTTAGGGACCTTAGATTGTACGCCCCTTGAGGGTTAGGGACCTTAGATTGTACCCCCCTTGAGGGTTAGGGACTGATGTGAATGTACAATATATATGTAAAGTGCTGCGTAAATTGACCGCGCTATATACAGTTGCAAGAAAAAGTATGTGAACCCCTTGGGATTACGTGGAGTTTTGCATGAATTGGGCATAAAATGTGCTCTGAACGTCATCTAAGTCACAACAATAGAAGAACACAGTCTGCTGAACATAATACTACACAAACATTAGATGTTGCCATGGTTTAATTGCACATAACATGTAAACATTCACAGTACAGGGAGGAAAAAGTATGTGAGGCCCTAGCTTAATGACTTCTCCCAGAGCTAATTGGAGCCAGGAGTGAGCCAACCTTGACTCCAATCAGTGTGATGATATCGGATGTGTTGCTGACAGCTGTCCTGCCCTTAAAAAACACACACCTGTTTTGGGTTTACTGGTTTCAAGAAGCACTGTCTGTTTTGAACCATGCCTCGCAGAAAAGAGCTCTCAGAAGACCTACGATCAAGAATTGTTGACTTGCATGAAGCTGGAAAGAGCTACAAAAGTATCTCCAAAAGCCTCGATGTTCATGTGTCCACGGTAAGACAGGCTGTCTACAAATGGAGAAAGTTTAGCACTGTTGCTACTCTCCCTAGGCGTGGTCATCCTGTAAAAATGACTGCAAGAGCACAACGCAGAATGCTGCATGAGGTAAGGAAGAATCCCAGAGTATCAGCTAAAGACCTACAGAAATCTCTGGCACATGCTAACATTTTTGTTGACACATCTACAATAAGGAAAACATTAAACAAGAATGGTGTACATGGGAGGACACCACGGAGGAAGCCATTGCTGTCCAAAAAGAATAATGAAGCACGTTTGAAGTTTGCAAAAGAGCACCTGGATGTTCCACAGCACTACTGGCAAAATATACTGTGGACAGATGAAACCAAGATTGAGTTGTTTGGGAAGAACACACAACACTATGTGTGGAGAAAAAAAGGAACAGCACACCAACATCAAAACCTCATCCTCACTGTAAAACATGGCGGAGGGAGCATCATGATTTGGGGCTGCTTTGCTGCCTCAGGGCCTGGATGGATTGTTGTCATTGATGGGAAAATGAATTCCAGCGTTTATCAAGACATTTTGCAGGAAAACGTATGACCATCTGTCCGCCAACTGAAGCTCCGCAGAGGATGGTGATGCAACAGGACAATGACCCAAAGCATACAAGTAATTCAACAAAACAATGGCTGCAACAGCACAGAATACGCCTTCTGGAGTGGCCCAGTCAGAGTCCTGACCTCAACCCGATTGAAATGCTGTGGCATGACCTTAAGAGAGCGATTCACACCAGACATCCCAAGAATATTGCTACACTGAAACAGTTTTGTGAAGAGGAGTGGTCCAAAATTACTCCAGATCATTGTGCAGGTCTGATCTGCAACTACAGGAAACGTTTGGTTGAGGTTATTGCTGCCAAAGGAGGGTCAACCAGTTATTAAGTCCAAAGGTTCACATACTTTTTCCTCCCTGCACTGTGAATGTTTACATGTTACGTGCAAATAAACCATGGCAACATCTAATGTTTGTGTAGTATTATGTTCAGCAGACTGTATTCTTCTATTGTTTTGACTTAGATGACGTTCAGAGCACATTTTATGCCCAATTCATGCAAAACTCCACGTAATCCCAAGGGGTTCACATACTTTTTCTTGCAACTGTAAGTACCTGAAATAAATAATAATAAATAAAAAGTACAGCAGGTATTACTTTTTTTCATCGTAATGAATGCAAATGAGCGCAAACCTGTGCAAACATGCATATACGAAACGCACTGCTGCTTTAAATAAATCATATTCCTTAAAACAAACATGCAAACTATACGAATGCATTTACATAAAATGAAACACAACGCACATATGCTGTGGTGTGAATATACCCTAAATTCATTATCTATGTATCAGTGCACTGATCATTCGAGCACTCGGGCATTGCCCGAGTTCAGTAGGGGGCCCCATGAGATGCCCCAGGTACCTTTCATTGGCTTTTTCATAAGTTTTTTTGGGTATGGGCGAGGATGCAGAGGCCCCATGAACCCCTATTGCCCAAGGGCCCCATGAGTTGTCAGTCTACCCGATTCCAATATATATGTGAAACTACAACAATGTATGTGGTTATCAGAGGGGAATCCTTTACATAAACGATAAAGAAAATTAAAGATACAAAGGGTAAGAAAAGAGTAACTTAAGGCTCGGATTACACTGGTGTGACTTGGGATCCAATTTGTGAGACCTCAAGTCGCATGACATGTGAAATCCCATGTTAGTCCCATGTTGGCCTCAGAGACTCCGCTCTCTCCTGGCTCTCGTCCTACCTATCCCAACGTTCCTTCAGCGTTACCTATAATGCTACCACCTCCCCCTCACTCCCCCTCTCTGTTGGGGTCCCTCAAGGCTCTGTCCTTGGGCCCCTTCTCTTCTCCATCTACACCTCCTCTCTTGGCCAACTCATACACTCTCACGGCTTCAACTACCACCTCTATGCCAACCACACGCAAAACTATCTCTCAACCCCCCACCTCACCCCCTCAGTCCCCGCCTGAATCACAAGCCTACTGAACGACATATCAGACTGCATGTTGCTCCACTTCCTTAAACTGAACCTCTCCAAAACTGAGCTCCTAGTCTTCCCCCCAGCCCGGACCCCACCCCCCACTGACTTCTCCATCACGTCCAACAATGCCACCATCAGTCCCACCCCGCAGGCCAGAGTACTTGGTGTCATTCTTGACTCCAATCTATCCTTCCAGCCCCAAGTCCAATCACTAACAAACTCATACAGACTCCACCTCCGCAACATCGCAAAATCCGCACGTTCCTAACCCCAGAAACCACTAAGCAGCTCATCCACTCCCTCATCATATCACGACTCGACTACTGCAACTCCCTCCTCACTGGCCTGCCTCGCCACAGGCTATCCCCGCTTCAGTCAATCCTGAATACGGCAGCCAGACTCATCCACCTTACCAACAGCTCAGTTTCCTCCACCCCCCTCTGCCAATCCCTCCACTGGCTTCTGATTGCCCAACGGATCTCATTCAAAATGCTAACATTGATGTACAAAGCTGTCCATAATACTGCCCCAAACTACATCACCGACCTAATATCCAAGTACCACCCAACACACACACTCCGCTCCTTCCAAGACCTCCTTCTCTCTAATTCCCTGGTCTCCTCCTCCCATGCCCGCCTCCAGGACTTCTCCAGGGCGTCACCCATACTCTGGAACTCCTTACCCCAATCCATCAGACGATCACCTACTCTCCTCTCCTTTAGGCGCATCCTGAAAACCCATCTCTTCAGGGAAGCCTACCCCACCCCCTGCTAATTCCCGACCTCCTCCACTCTTCCTACCACTCCATCCCCCACAGCTATTTCCTCCTGTACCACTATCCCCTCCCTCCTAGATTGTAAGCTCCAAAGAGCAGGGCCCTCGATCCCCTTGTGTATCGCATTATATTGTTATTGTACTGTCACATGTTCTGTCTCCCATTGTAATGTACAGTGCTGAGCGACCTGTTGGCGCTTTATAAATACTGAATAATAATGATAATAATGTTAATTAGCACGACTGACATCGCTCCAACTTTAGAAAACGTTCCTGTCCTACTATAAAGCGACTTCTATCTGACTTGCGCCCATAGACTTTAATGAAAGTTGCCTCCAAGTTGGATCCTCATCTATATTGATGTGATTTGGATCCAACATTACAGGAAGATTACCCAGGCAAAGTTGCATGGCATGAAAGTCGCTTCAGAGCCATATCAAAAGTCATACTCGAGTCACATCAGGTCATGAGCAAATCACCAGGAAGCCGCCCGACAAAGGCGCGACTTTCAGGTCGCAGTAGTGTGAAAAGTAGTGTATGTGGTTCTCAGAGGTGAATCTTTTCCATAAATACCTCTAAAGATACAAAGTAAAGTGTAAATGTCGTTTTCAGGCATCAGAGGGGAATCTTTCACAACATAAATATAATAAGGATACAAAGTATAACTAAAGTGAAATTAGGTTAAAAGAAAAATGTATGTTGTTATCATAGGGGAATATAATACATATACAAAACTAAAGATACAAAGTATAAGAAAAGTGTAGATTTCTTTGAAAGCGCAGTTATCAAAGGGGAATATTTTGTATCATCATAAATATAATAAAGAAGCAAAGTATAAGAAACGTGTAAATTTTATTGAAAGCGCAGTTATCAGAGGGGAATATTTTGTATTGTCATAAATATAATAAAGATACAAAGTGTAACTAAAGTGTGATTAGTTTTAAAAAAAGCATGTATGTGGGTATCAGAGGGAAATCTTTTCCACATAAAGATATAAATTATAAGAAAAGTTTAACTTTAGTGTTCAGGTATCAGAGAGTATAGTTATCAGAGGGGAGTGTTTGATATCATCTAGATATAATAAAGATACAAAGTATAATAAAAGTACAGATTTTTAGAAAGCGCAGTTATCAGAGGTGAATATTTTATATCATCATAAATATAACAAAGATATAAAGCATAAGAAAAATGTAACTTTAGTTTTCAGGTGGCACTAAGTAATTACCAGAGGTGAATATTTTATATCATCATAAATATAATAAAGATACAAAGTATAAGAGAAGTGTAGATTTTTAGAAAGCGCAGTTATCAGAGGGGAATATTTTATATTTTTATAGATATAATGAAGATACAAAGTATAAGAAAAGTGTAGATTTTTAGAAAGCGCAGTTATCAGAGGTGAATATTTTATATTATCATAAATATAATAAAGGTACAAAGTATAACAAAAGTGTAGATTTTTGGAAAGCGCAGTTATCAGAGGGGAATATTTTATATTTTTATAGATATAATGAAGATACAAAGTATAAGAAAAGTGTAGATTTTTAGAAAGCGCAGTTATCAGAAGGTAATTATTTATATAATCATAAATGAAACTAAAAGATACAAAGTATAAGAAAAGTGTAGATTTTTAGAAAGCGCAGTTATCAGACGGGAATATTTTATATCTTCATAAATATAATAAAGATACAAAGTATAAGAAAAGTGTCGATTTTTAGAAAGCGCAGTTATCAGAGGGGAATATTTTATATCATCATAAATAAAACTAAAGATACAAAGTATAAGAAAAGTGTAAGTGTAGTTTTCAGGTAGCACTGAGTACAGTTATGAGAGGGGAATCTCACATCATCAAAGATATAATAAAGATACAAAATAGAAGTTCACTTTGTAAAGTACAGTCACAGATGAGCTCAGTCATCCATCTGATTACCATTCCCTATTTTCCATTCATTAGCAGACTTGCCTCTCTTTTCACTTGCAATCCACCCATTTCTATTGTGTTTACTTGATATAAAAAGCCATTTCTGGGGGTGGGGGAGGGTGGTGATCCTCTAAAAGTTGATGTTTTGTTCCACTCACAAGCATGCTCTGTGGCCAGCAGACTACATTTCCCATCCTGCCTCACTCCCCCCCCCCCTCCTCCTCTGATCAATAGAGCTTATTTGAATAATCTGTGAGTTTTTTGGACTCAGGCCAATCAGCTGTCAGGAACTGATGATAAATCGCAATGCATTATTGATAATCATAATTACAGCGACATGCGCATTTCCTCCACCTGAAGGGGGGTGATCGGGCGACTCTTGGAATTTGGAGTGAAGAAGGACATAATTGGCACTGTTTGGCTCCTGATGCACGGACCATGTCGAGGAGGAAGCAGCCGAACCCCCAGCACCTCCACTCCGAGGGCCAGCACCAGCCGCTGGAGGCGTGCGGTGAGTACAGGGGCCCCCTCTTTACTTCTAGTTCAGGGAGCCTGACCCCCACCCAGGAGGATGACCATACAATACATGGCTGGGATGTGGGCAGCCATGGACGATGTGCTCGGCACGGCCACCGATCTCTGATTGTTACCTGCCGGCGGCACTTCGGATCTCTCGGCTGCAACAATGTAACAAGTTTTCTGGGGAACTATATCCGCTCCCGGCGGACGAGGAGCACTCGGGTCCGGGGATCGCTGGCTGTCCCATATCAGGACCGCTACAGGCTCCACCTGTACAGGGACTTCTGTGGATGGGGACACCAGACCCCCATGGAGGCTGCCTGTCCCAGCCGGAGACCCCTGCAGCTGATGCCATGTGACCCTGCAGGGATCTAGTAAGCGTGGATGAGTCCCTTGGACCCCCGGATCCCATGTCCTATCCAGCCTGCCTTCTATCCTCGTCGCCGCATCCCCTCTGATCATTAGTTCGTGCACTCCTTTCCCGATTAAATAACTACGACTTTTCATTTTCCTAATTTGGGGTTTTTTGTTTTTTGTTTTTTTTTTTTACTTTTATGTTCAACATTTTAATTGTTTAAAGGTTTGTATGATAAATATGTATTATTTATAATATAATTTTTTATTACATAAACTTTTTATATATATAATTTTGTAAAAAAAAATTTTTTTTTTCTTTTAATATGTTGTATATTTTAAAGTTAAAAAAAAAATTTATATTATCCCCCCTCTTCCTTCGCTTTTTTTTTTTTTTTTCTTGTATTCCTTATATCCCTATCTAATATAATCTAGTATGTACTTTTTTTTTTTTTCTTTTTTTTTTTCTCCAGGGTTGGTTTATTTGTGAACTTTGCACAGTAGGTTAATTTTTGTGAAGTTTTTGGTATTTTTTTTTCTTCCTCTAGACTCTAAGTGCATACATGTTTTCTTATCTTGAGATTGTGTTTAAGGGTCAGTTACTATTAACTCCAGAAAACTGGCTGGCCCAGGAGGTCATAAATGCCAGATTTTTAATGCACGCCTGTTTCCCTTTGTGCATATGGTTTGGGTGGGGGGTGGAGGGTGCTGTTTGCACATGTAAATCTTCTTGCACACTGCTGGGGTCCCACCCCTAATAGCAGTATAATCAAGTATTCTATTGCCAACAATTCTTGCCTGCAGATCCCCCTCTGGAAAGCTGTGTAAAGCTTCTGCTGATTTGAGGTTGCTAATGTGAGTTTTGAAGACCTTTTTTTTTTTTTTTTAATTTTCTTCTTTTTTTTTTTTTCTTTATTGCCTGTTTTTGACATAAGCTTTTAGGAAGAACTTTTTCTATTTTTATGTTCAGGTTTTACTGAGATGACTATTTTGGTGCTGCTGACTACTGAACTGTAAGCTTTGATTTTCTATCTTGTACTCTGGCGCCACCCTCAGGGAGACTTGATGAATAGCTGCAGGTAGTTTGTATTGTGCTTTCTTTGCCTTGTGCTGACCTAGATCCAGTCTATCTGAAATGGTTTACTGTTCAGTAACTGAACTTTTTTCTCATTTTCTGATTTTTCTTTTCACCAACTTTTTTTTTTTTTCTTTATACTCATTTACATTTCCATCTTGGACCCTCCTGTAAGAACAATGGAATCTTATTTACTCTTTTGAGCAGTTCTGGTGAGCAATTAACAGGTCAGGAAATCGGTAGGGGGTATGCAGGGTACAATGGTACATATTATACATTAGCATTTTAACAAAGGAAGGTCAGAAGTGGCTTTTTATAATCCAGCATTGGGCTAGTGTGATGGCCAGGAGTGTCTAGCTGTAAATTCTTTCTACTTTTGTCCAGTTGCATGTCTCCCACATATACAGTCTATCCTGTACTTTTGTCCAGTTGCACGTCTCCCACATATACAGTCTATCCTGTACTTTATGTCCAGTTGCGTGTCTCCCACATATACAGTCTATCCTGTACTTTATGTCCAGTTGCACGTCTCCCACATATACAGTCTATCCTGTACTTTATGTCCAGTTGCGTGCCTCCCACATATACAGGCTATCCTGTACTTTATGTCCAGTTGCATGCCTCCCACATATACAGGCTATCCTGTACTTTTGTCCAGTTGCATGCCTCCCACATATACAGTCTATCCTGTACTTTATGTCCAGTTGCATGTCTCCCACACATGCAGTGTTTTTTTTTTTTTTTTTTAATTTTCTAAAATAAAAAGTAGGATCCTCCCCAAAGGTTGTAGTAATAAGAAGTAAAAGTTGGCTCTGTGTACAGTATGTTGGGTTTAGGCCAATGTGGTCAGATGTTTGCCATCACCCTTCTGATATATTGATGCTTACAGACCAAACCTTTCACAGCAGGAGTTGGAGATCTGATGATAAGACACTTTGTGAACAGATGGCTCAACAGAAGTGTGCAATTCTTGTGTGAAAAGCTGCATTGGGGTGCCTGTACCAGTTCTACAGCTTAATAAAATTTTGGCAAGAATGGCAGACTACTGTAAGGTTGCATCTTTGACTTTTGCAGGTCTTTAAGTTAAATGGTGTATCAGGTCTGTTTTGAATGTGGGTTATGCATGGGCCTATGTCACTTAAAAGTTCTGGAGACTGTTGCGCGCTTGATGGGTAAACATGAGCATTGCTCTTGGGTAGGGTAAGGACCCCCTTGTGGACCAACGAGCCCTTTTTTTTGCTTTTTTTTTTTTTTTTTTTTTTTTTTTTTTTTTTTTTGCACTGAAAGTTTACCGGGAAACCAAATCTTTCTTTTTAGCTGTCCTCCTGTGACAAGGCTTGCTGCTGTAACCTTTGCCTCCTCCTGCCTACTGTGGGTGGTAAGCTGATGTCAAGCTTACAATTAGGGCTCCTGCAATTGACCTTGGCAGCAGGGTTTGTGTCTTAAACACCAGTATTAGTGTGAAGGGTAGTTTGTGACTGCTTTTGTTTATGATCCCCCCCAACTTGCTGGCGGTGATTGATTATATAATTTTTTTTATTTTTTTTTTTTTTTAAGGATTCCCTGATATTTCCTTGTAAGGTTAGTCAGTCAGTATTTTTTTTTTTTTTTCCTTGTAGAGAACAGCCACTTATAGCAACACATCTTTCTACATGATCAGCCCTCATGGGTTACATAGGTGTTTGACTAATCCATCCTAACACCTTAATCTGGACATATATTTATTATACAATTTTCTTCAATTTCCTTTTAGATTTACTTTCAACTATGTAGAGCAAGGGTTAACCTGATGGCATAGAAGTTTGAAATTGTTGGTGCTTGACCTCTTATTCTATGGCGTTGGTAAATCTAAAGCAAAATTGTACAACTTTTATAGTTGCCAAATACAATATGTTCCAAGAGCAAGCCTTGCACGTGTTTAGACGTGTGCATTACCACCATCATTGTGGCTCTGCTATTACTGTCCTAGAATGGCTTAAATTCAGTAAACACATTAGCATAAATAACAATAGCACTGTAAATTTTTTTTTTTTTTTTTTTTTTTTTTTTTTTTTTTTTCCTCCCAAAATCCATTTGGTGGTGTTTTAATCTAAACCCCTGCTGACTTCACTGCATTCTTCTAACTTATTGGATAACTAGATGCTGAGAGATAACATTCCACAAATTCAGGGGTGGAGAGATGGAAAAACAGTTGAACTTTCTGGTTCTCTGCTTTTATCATTAATGAAAAGGCACTACCCCCATCCCCCGTTATTTAATCATAGGCTATAGTTTTCATTCTGCTGTGTAGCCAAACGTTACTGTTCAAAGAGTTGAACAAAAACCCTAAACAACAACATGCATTAATTTCTATAATATAATAGCTGATTTGATTGTATATTTCATTTTATACTGTATTAAATTATATATATCTTTTTTTTTTTTTATTACTAGTTTTATTGTGTAGTTTGTGGGGTTTTTTTTGTTTTAAAAAGTGTGTGTGTGTGTGTGTATGTGTATGTATGTGTATATATATATATATATAATTATTATTATTATATATTTTTTTTTTTTTTGCACATCTTCATTTTGAAAGCATTTGGCAACTGAACTTTAGCTACTTGTGAATATGTGTGTACTGTACATGTAATTTATTTTTATTAGATTTGCAGGCCTCCTTTCCAACGGTAAAAATAATAAAATACTTTTATGCACTTCATAGCATTGGTGCATAAGACAACCTGCTGGCCTTGTGCTGTGTATGTCTTTCCACCTGTTGTGGTTGCATCTGATGAAACATGTCAGCAAGTCTAGTCTCACAATGCTTGCATATGTCTGCTGGCAAGTACACAATGTGGTTAAGCTATCCTTAGCCAGTCAGAGTATAAATGTTAACAGCCTTGTGTAGTTGGACTAATGAAATCTGATTTTTAATTGGATACCCTTTCTGCCAATTAGGCTCCCCCATATTATGGGGTGTTTTTTTTTTTTTTTTTGTTTTGTTTTGTTTTGTCCCCCTAGATTATTTTACCTTTTTCAGGGTTGTTTATCAATGTTGGATTTTTCTTTAGAAAATAGGCAATTAAACTGCTATAGTACCATCTATATGATGCCTACCGATTAACTTTTCAACAACACTGTGGTTAATGAAATGTCACATTTTGTGGTGTATAGTTGGTTGCTGGCTGCACTATCTCTGCTGGGATAACACAAGAACATTGCATTTGTTCATCTTCTATATCTTCTTTTATTTTATTTTTTTTTTTGTAAATATTTTATATTTTCAAAACTCAAATGTATTGATTAAAATAATAGGTTATTATATATATATATATATATATATATATATAAATTTTTTTTTTTTTTTTTTTTTTTTTTTGTCCTTCTCTATACTCTGCCTAATTTTCATTATTTTGTGATCTTACAGCTAAGCAGCAAGATTCAAGTGATGGCGTAGACAGTGAAAAGATTGTGAAGCGATGCAGGATGGAGGAGACTCATGTCTGTGACAAGTGCTGTGCAGAGTTCTTTGAACAATCTGAGTTCGTTGAGCATAAGAAAAATTGCACAAAAAATCCACCTGTCCTGATAATGAACGAGTGTGAAGGAGAATTGCCCTCGGAGGTCTACCCAGGGTCTATCCCCAAGAGCACCGAGGAGGAGATATCTGAGAATAAAGTGGTAAAGGGTGCTGGTGTTCCTGCTGAAAGGATGGAGGGGGAATCTGATTCTGTTAATAAAACAGTCCCTCGAGCAGCTCCGAAGGCTAATGGATTTGGCTTCTTGCCTAAAACAAATGTCTCCAACACTAATGTGACTTTACAAACTATCAATAGTACTAAAGCAGCTGTTAATCAACATGCATCGGATGGAACTAGTGCTCCAGCAAACAATGCAAATGCCATCCCAATGATCCTTGAACAACTAGTGTGCTTACAACAGCAGCAGCTACAGCAGATTCAGCTTACTGAGCAGATCCGTATTCAGATTGCTATGATGGCTCCTAATTCCCTGCATCCATCTCTAGCTGCTGCCACTGACCCATTGAAAGCACTGGGTGCTCACCTATCACAGCAGCTCTCTGCAGCTGTTGCTCTGATTGGACATAAAGCTGGAACGCAAAACCTTACTCTCGAGACACTTAAGCAGTCAAAGCTACCTCACGTCACCCTGCCTATTCCAACTTCTGGCGCTGTGCCGATCGCCCTTTCCAATCCAATGTTAAAATCTGAGGTCAGTAAGGTTATGCCCACTTCTGTGGCCAGGTTTCCAAACCCTGTCCTACCTCATGCTCCTGGGACTGTAATCTTCCAGAATCCACTCAATCTCCTTGACCCTAATAAGAAACTGAAAAGCAAATTTCCAGGTGTCCCTATGTCAGAAACTAAACTGATTGCAGAGGACCAATTCTTTAGACATAAGTGTAAGTTCTGTGGCAAAGTTTTCGGCAATGACAGCGCATTGCAAATACATTTACGTTCACATACCGGTGAAAGGCCTTACAAGTGCAACATCTGTGGCAACAGATTTACAACAAAAGGTAACTTGAAGGTTCACTTCCAGAGGCATAGAGAAAAATATCCACATATACGTATGAATCCCTATCCTGTACCAGAACATCTGGATAATGTTCCTACTACAAGTGGGATTCCATATGGCATGTCTGTTCCATTGGATGAGTCTAATGTAATTGTGGATACCAAGCCTGTGTTGACTAGTCTTCCCAATCCAGGACTAACTATACCAAATGTTTCCAGTATAGGTGAGTCGGGATCAACCTTCCCACTCAACATACAGTCCAAGCTGTCACCAGGCAGTGAAGGAGAGTCTGTGTCATCTGGAGCTGTTGGCCATGAGTCTGGCACTGATCAAAGTCTAAACTCTCCTCCTGCTAGTGGGTCCAGTGAGCAAGGTTCAGAAACGAGCAAGCTACAGCAACTGGTAGAAAACATTGATAAGACTGGTTCAGATCCCAACGAGTGCTTGATTTGTCATAGAGTACTAAGTTGCCCTAGCTCGCTGAAAATGCACTACCGCACCCACACCGGGGAACGACCTTTCAAGTGCAAAATCTGCGGACGAGCGTTCTCCACTAAAAGCAACCTTAAAACGCACTATGGTGTCCATCGTGCAAACACGCCTCAAAAGATGCATTCCTGTCCTATCTGTCAAAAGAAATTTACCAATGCAGTGGTCTTGCAGCAACATATTAGGATGCATATGGGTGGACAGATTCCAAATACACCTTTACCAGAAGATACATGTGAAGATGGGGAACTTGATCCTTTAGTGATTGATGAGAAGAACGGAGATTTGAACAGCTTGACAGATGAAAATGTTGATGACATTGACATGGAGGAAGACCCTGAACTTGCAGATGCTCCTTCAGGTTCTAAGCCCCCAACCCCGCAGAGTGATGGTCAAGTGGAATCTCCAAGCATGCCGCTCTCTGATCTTTCATCTCAGGACAATCAGATGTCTATGCCTCCTGGACTCTGCTTGCAAAGGCAAAACAGTATTAAATCAAGCGAGAATGGGTCAATGGAAAGTGATGGCTTGACAAATGATTCCTCTTCAGTTGGGGATCCAGAATACCAAAATGGTAAAAGTCCAACACAGTCTGAACTAAGGACTCTTTCTCCAACCAATAGCCAAGATGACAGTCTTCCTTCCAAGTCTCCACCTTCTTACAACGGTCACGATGTAATGGGTGTGCCGAACAAAGAGTCGTGTGAAAATGGCTCCGTTGATCCCGATGGTGACGGAGCTCTAGATCTAACAAATGGCAATCTAGTACGCAAAATTAAAGAAGAACCAGGCCTCCTTCCCAATGGAGGAGACTTAAGTAAGTAAAAGTGATGGGTTTGTCTATCTTTTGCTAATGTGGTTTTTATCTTGCTTGGTGTTGATGTTTTCATTTAGAAAGATGCATTACTTAAGAAATTTAATGCAAGCTCCAGAAGAAGACTGTGGTGTGTTTGGGGGGGGGGGGGGACTTTATGTAGAGCAACAACATACATCCCCAGTCTTTGGCACAATTCTGGTCAATCAAAATGGCAAAATTTAAAATGGCATGGCTTTTTTTCTTTTTTTTTTCTTGTAGCCACCTAAAATGCCTGAAATTCTATATGTCAAGAAATACAGTTCTAAAATGGATTTTTTTTTTTCTTTTTTTTTTTTTCTTTTTTTTTCTCCCTAGACAGGAGTCCAAATGTGTACGTTGGTCCTCCACCCACACTAATCAAAGTGGAAATGCCAGGAGATCGTCTTTTGGGCCCCACACAATTCATCAGTCCACCAAATCTTTCCCCCGGCCTAACACCACTCATAGTCCCTCCTCGCCGCACAGCAAAGCAACATATCTGCCCCACGTGTACCAAGAACTTTTCTTCGGCTAGTGCTTTGCAGATCCACGAGAGAACTCATACTGGGGAAAAACCTTTTGCGTGCACGATATGTGGACGAGCTTTCACAACAAAAGGAAACCTCAAAGTAAGCTTTAACCAACTTCTGTTCCCCCTGTTTTTGTTCTTTTTAAAGTCTAAAGGTACACTGACTTATTTCTTAATGTGTATCTATAGTCAAAACTCCTGCTTATTTCTATCTTCAAATAGTGGGAAAAAGCTGTTTTTAAAACCCTTCAATAATGAGGTCATTGAAGCTTGGATGACCAGACCAGTGTCAGCATGACTAGAACTCTAATTTTACAGTTGGGCCTTATTAGGAACACACAGGTGCACATTCTTTAGATCTCTAATCTTGACATCCACTGGGCATTGTGCATGGGAACTTTAAAATTATTGCAATTTCTGGTCTACAAATGTGGTTATTGAACCCATGTAATAACAGTGTTTTTGCTTCAGTGGGTTTTTTAAAAGGGGCTATGTCACTCTTTACTCATTTTAAAACCTAGTAATTTTTCTTTAAAGAGAACCCATTTCTTTTTTAAAATGGACTTAAAAAGTCAAACCTGCAAACTCTGCCCACAGTATTACCACAAATCAAACAATAAATGGGACTTTATTAATACTCACCCTCTGGAAATACTCAAAACAAGAAACCCTTAAAGTATGCATTTTATTAAACTGCTGGGGAGTATACCACTCATAGTCCCTAAAAACATTTATATAGTCAATCAGCTCAGCAACCCCTAGATTCAGACTGTCCATCACATGTATTGTATCTTATTATTTGCATAAGACCTAGCCATAACGGGAGGTGCTTGTACCCAATGTGTTTGGCCAGGTAGGCAGCTTCAGGGGGTCGTGGGGTGCTGCTGGATGTAGAAAATTTAAAAACAAAATGTCACTTACGGTGGTAGAGACCCCAAGATGGGGTAAACTAGCAAGCCCAGCTATGGATCGCAGGGACCATCAGATGGTGGAAGTAATAACCCCCCCATGCTAATTAAGCCTAAATTAGAAGGGGCATCCAATAAGAAAAGAGGTGCATCACATAGTGGCTCTTCTTACAAATTGCCTATACGGGGACATGTGCATCAGTAACACCACATATGACCAGCCACAGTATCTTAGTGTTGCCATTCCCTTGACATCTACTGGTAGGATGCTACATGGCACTGGTACATGGCCAAAGTATTGATGTGGTTTGACCAGATTTTGAAATCTTCTGTCAGTATAGTGTATTTTTTAACAGCCTTTTTTTGCTTTTGAGAATTAAAAATATTTTTTTTTGTTTTGCTCCCTGTGTAGGTTCATGTGGGAACTCACATGTGGAATAACTCTGCCCGTCGTGGGCGGAGACTCTCTGTGGATAACCAAATACCTGCCTTGCCAAATGACAGTAAGAAAGTGCCTGAGATCTTTCCAAAATATTTTGTTCCTCCTGCGGTCAACATTGATGCTACTGTTTGGAATCAGTATGCTACCGCTCTTAGTAGCGGCTTGGCCTTGAAGACTAATGAGATCTCAGTAATCCAGAGTGGTGGCATTCCTACATTGCCAGTCAGTAATGGAGGTCCTTCCATCATCACCACAGCTACTGTCGCTAACCTGGACGTCAGTCAGGCTAGTGCAAGTCAGACTATAGCCAACAGGGAAGAAAAAAGTGCGGAGAGTGTGCCAAAACACCAATTTACACACTTCTTGGAGGAAAATATAGCTGTGAAATGACCTACATGGTAGCAGCCAAAACGCGTAGGTGGACACTTGACAATAGGTGGCTGGAATTTCCTGCACCTTATTTTGGGACCTTTTTGGTGGATTTCTTTTAGTGTGCCCATGAGTACAACCCATCATTGCCTCCTGGCACCAAAATAAGACAAAATGCACCTCCAGAGATGCTGCAAATAATGCAAGGCTAATGTGTGGACAGCATTCCTTTTTTTGGGTTTTTTTTTTTTTTTTTGGTTTTTTTTTTTTCCAAAGGTCAAAAATGTTTACCTTTTTACAAACCAATTTCAAGCAGTTTTTGCATTATGAACTTTAAAATGTGAGAACAGTCCTTCTGCCTATGTCTGGATTTTCAGAAAAAAAAAACGTTAAGTTAAAAAAATAAAATAAAATGCGGGTACAAATTTTGGAATCTGCCATCCTCTTAATTTTAGAAGTAGATTTCAGAAATCTGGAACTGAAACATGAGTTTGCATTGCAGACAATGCGGTTTGGTGACTGCACGTGAGCAGACCATCCAATGTGGGTGACTGCACGTTCTCCGCGTATGCGTTAGGACTCGTTCATGTGGTTGCTGTCTGGGAAGAGTCGTAGGACTTGGAACACCTTATCACAACATTTACAGAGCAGTTGTAACAAATTGCTCTTCCAATCAGCTTTAAATGTTCTCTTTACAGTGAGCAGTATTATGTTTAGTCTACTTTTACAGGTGACCAGTAGTTGTTTGTGTTTTACGGTTGCTGTAAGAGTTGTTTAATTTTAAGTTATCTACCTCATTATTTTATTTCCTCCCTCTTGTTTAAATTCTACTGTAAAACTAACTGGTACTGGAAACACTCCAAGCACTGAAACTAGTTTCATGTTAGTTGGGTTACAAATCTTCCTCTTCAACTACTGTGGGGGGATTTTTTTTTCTTTTTTCTTTAAACTTGTATATGAAATGTTTTTTGGAGACATGTGACAAGGATATCGGACTTTTTTTTTTTTTTTTTTTTTGATCCTTCACTTTCTGAAAGGCCAAAAATACCTGCGCAGAGTACCAAAAATATCTATTGCACCTAGCTTGTCGCTTAAAATCATTGCCATTTTGTGCCTTTCTCAATGGACTAGTAACACTTTGAACATGATAGTTCCTGTTTACATTGTAAAGTTTAATGTTGCAAAGGCATTCCAGTGCCAAGATTCTGCAATGTGAATGTATGCCTTTTTAGGAATACTTTAGTGTTTTCGGCATCTACTGAATGTATTACTTGTTGGTTCCCTTTTTTTTTTTTTTTTTGTTTTTGTCCTTCTTGAAAATAAATTTTGGGATGGCTTTTTCTCATTGCACTGTCTATTAATGACTGGATAGTAAGTCTCTGGATTATTTTTTGTTTTACAGTATATGATGTTATCAATGAAAATGTAACTGGAAACTGTGTGGTGTTTTTGTTTTTTTTCGTTCTGTTTTATTTTTCAGGATGGCCCACAAATGTAATGGCACTTGCCATACCATACTGGAAACATTCTTCCATTAGCCATGTGATAAGGCCCTGTGCACACTGGATGTTTTACAGCTCCTCCTAGGGGTGTCTGGCTTTTTTTTCTTTTTTGGCCTCTAAATTCCCTGTGTCCATGCTCACATAAGCTTTTAGCAGTGTTTTTAGTGGCAGGAAAAACAAAACGCTGCCAGTGCGTCTACGAGCAACAGAGTTATGGGAGAAAAAGTGTTTGCTGCTTGATATTTTTAGCACTTAGGGGTTTATTCAATTTAATAGCCAGAATAAATTAAAATTCTGGTCAATGAGATAAATGAATGCCCAAATACCACTCTGGTTGGAAAGGGGAGGGCAGCTTATGACAAGATTCTAATGCTGGGGTGTGTGTTATGTTTATTATTATGATTTTATTTGTTTCCCCTTTCCCCCTCCTGTTAGGAGTAATGTCATTTTTCTAATATACCAGTGTGCATGAGGCCTAAGAAGAGTCTTAAGGCTATAGTCCTACTATATTCTCGACTAATTGGGACTTTTTTTTTTTTTGTTTGTATGTGAATTTTTAGGTATAATAGCAAAGCAAGGATGTATCTATAGTGTGAATATAGCCCGAAATTGTTTGCATGTTTTTGTGTATAAACTATGCCCTTGTTCTAGAAATTGAGCCAAATTCTCTTAACTGTAATATCTCACATGGTTTAATGTGTCTTGTCTCCTTTAAAGCTAATTGTCTTTTGGTTTTCTGTTTGTAAGAGCAGTGGCTGCTATGCCTCCTATTCCAAAGCCACTGGTCTTTGTATGTCCCTTCTGTAGTTCATTCTCCAGGAAACTGTGTTGCCATTCAACCCCACGGCTACCATTTTAAATTTAAAAAAAAAAAAAAGTACAATCTACAGAACATGCCTCTCACCCCACTGCAAAGCTAAGATAGGTCACATACAAGTTGTTTTTTCTTTTTAGCCTTGCCATAGTCTAGACATAATAGGGTCTGGGGACACACTGAAGAGAATGTGGGGGGATAAAGAAAATGCCATTATTGGTGCCACCAATCATCTCCTGCTGGTGTAGTGAAACAGCTTTTCTCAATTATCTAACTGCATAGTGGAGTATGCACTAATAACTTACAAAATTAGGAAAGCTTTATAACAAGACTTTCAAGAGGAAATAACTGTCTCTATCCTAGTCTTAGGTAGGGACTAAATGAAAAGATATGCTGTTTTTAATTTTATTTTCTTTAACTTTTTGGCCAAATGGGTTCAGAATTTTCATTTCGATGCACTGCTCCTTGTTTAAGTCTAGCGCCTGGGGACCATATGCTGATGTTCTCCTTCTCATGCTATGTATGCCAAGAATCAAACGTGGCTGCGGGAGGTGGAAAAGCTGCTTCACTGTTGCCTCCCTCTTTACTTATCTGGGGCACTGGCTGGGCCTGCGCATGCACCAGCTTCAACAACTGCTGATGGCTGCATTGCAAGAACAGGATCCGTAGAAGTTGGTGGCCAGGAAAAGACACCCACAGGCAGCCCCTGTTGAGATCCAACATGGGAGACTGTCTGTAAGCCATCAGATTTAAGACAGTCTGAATTCCTGGCATTCATCTTTAAAGTTTGGATAGTAAAGGTGAATTTTAAGTAGGGGTACTGTTACAGTTACCTTTTCGACTAATGTAACCATGTATCCACCATACCTGGCTGGCATTAGCTGTCAAAGGCGCCGCTTCTCCAGTGATCACAATTTTCTTCTGGGTCCTGAACGGAGTCACTGCTGCAGCTTACGTAAACACAGGAACTCGCTTGCTCCATATAGCTGCTGTTCCCAAAAACTTTGTTCTCAATTAATGTAAAGCATGCGGTCATTGTTTAAGGTGGAGACTGTGACATCACCATCCTGCCTCTTGACCTAGTCCAATTGGAGAATGCTTTCCATTGGAAAAAAGGCAAAGTGTTCTGTGAATGGTGCCTGGGCCAAGCAAGCAGACTTCTGGATTGGGAAGGCAGAAGGTCTGCCACAGGCAAGGGGTCTTAGAAGCAAGTGCAGATTACTGGAGTTACAGTGCCTTTTTATAGTGCTTTCCAGCATCCAAGTGGCTTGGTCTCATATATGCATAGTTACATTGCTCCAATGGACCCATTTAAAAAGAACTATACCTGAAATTCACCTTTTTACCAAAACGACAGCATGGTAGCAGTTAGCAATTGAGCTGTGACCAGTGGCGGACTGACAACTCATGGGGCCCTCGGGCAATAGGGGATCATGGGACCTATGAAAAAGGTACCAGGGGCATCTCATGGGGCCCCCTACTGATCCTGGGCCCTTGGGCAGTGCCTGAGTTTCCAAATGGTCAGTCCGCCCCTGGCTGTGACTACTTGCTCATGGGTTTCTATGGTTGACATTTATTTTCTGCGATAATGGTTTGTTGAGATCGGTTTCAAGAGATAGGACAGTTTGTCTAATCTTGCTGTAATGCATGACATCTTGGGGTTTATTTACTAAAGCTGGAGAGTGCAAAATCAGACTCACTTCTGCATAGAAACCAATCAGCTTCCAGGTTTCATTGCCAAAGCTTCATTGAACAAGCTGAGGTTAGAAGCTGATTGGTTTCTATGCAGAAGGGAGTCTTATTTTGCACTCTCCAGCTTTAGTAAATAAACCCCCTTGTGTCAAAAAGTACTGAGTAAAATTGGGCTCCATTCCCACTAGTGCAACTCCAAAGTAGAGGGACTTTAAAGAGTAACTTTGGATGGGTGGGACTTGGATGTGACTTCCCTTTTGACTAATGATAATGGACAACTGGTAACTGTATTACTTTCAGATGCATTTTTTTTTTTTAAGGGTTTACATTGCAATCTTGTGGTACGCCAAGTCCCTTGAAAGTCAAACCAAAGTAGTGCAGGAACCTTAATTGAAAGTTGTACATATTTGAACAGTTATCATTGAAAAACATGGGGTGCAACTTGTACAACTTTCCAAAGTCGCATGATAAGCTGCACAAATGTGAATGGAGCCATATAATTTTGACTGTCTTCATTATTATAAACAAATTATTATTTTTTTTCTAATCTAGAGCTATGAACGGAAAATAAAGCCGCAAGGTTTAGCGCTGGTGCATAAAACTTTGAGATTTTAGGTGTGGAAGGACAAGTACCCTTGCGCCATCCAGCCTGGCTGCCAGATGCCTGTTAATCTCTACAAGTGGCTGACTGTTACTGCAGCCCAATGGAGCACCCAGGACCAAATGGCCAGAACACGAGCAGTCTGTGCAGCCGGCAGTCATTCCTAGGCGCATGCTGCCCTGAACATGTGTAGCACTGCAATGCACCATCCTCCCGTGGCAGCTTTCAGCTCTTTTATAAAGTTTAACAGGCTTCTGACAGCAGGGCTGGATGGTGTGCCTGTACCATTGTCTTGCAACAAAACACTGGGCTATCGTGCATTGGGGCTAAACTTCCATTTGCACGAATCTAATAAACCTGAAGTGACATCATAAATTATCTATAGAATCTAATCCAGAGATTGCAACAAAAAAAGAAAATGTCAAGGAAGCACAGAGCTCTCTCCTGCCAACCACACTTTGTTTTTGCCTCCCTGCAAAGCAGGGAATAAAGACTGGCACATTCTTTAGTCAAAGCACCACACAATCAACAGATTAACATTTGCCAGGCACACAGTTAACCCCTTGATCTCTCTAGATGTTAACCCCTTTACCAGTCAATCCCCTAAATACAGTAAAAGTGTCTATTTTTTAGCACTGATCACCATATTAGTGTCACGGGAGATGTCAGTCAGTGCCCACAAAGCATGAGTGACAGATTGCCTTCTGCACTATCACAGTCCCACTATAAGTTGCTGATTGCTGCCATTACTAGTATAAAATAAAAAAAAATTCCAGTTTTTATACCATAGTTTTGTAGATGCTATAAGTTTCATGCAACCCAATTAATATATTATTATTATACAGTGTTTATATAGCGCCAAAAGGTTTGCTCAGCGCTGTACATTAAAGTGGGGGGACAGAACATGAGACAATACAGTAACGATACAATACATGAGGTGTTCGAGGGCCCTGCTCTTTCGAGCTTACAATCTAGGAGGGAGGGGGTAGAGGTACAGGAGGAAGTGGCTGTGGGGGATGGAGTGGTAGGAGGAGTGGAGGAAATCGGCTGTTAGGTGAGGGTGGGGTAGGCTTCCCTGAAGAGATGAGTTTTCAGGGTGCGCCTAAAGGTGAGGACGGTAGGTGACAGTCTGATGGATTGGGGTAGGGAGTTCCAGAGGTTGGGTTAAGTCCTGCAGTCGAGCGTGGGAGGAGGAGACCAGGGGGCTAGAGAGTAGGAGGTCTTGTGAGGAGCGAAGAGTGCGGGTAGGGTGGTATTTGGGTATCAGGTCAGTGAGGTAGTTTGGGGCAGCATTATGAATGGCTTTGTATGTCAGAGTAAGTAATTTGAATTTAATGCGTTGGGCAATCGGGAGCCAGTGAAGGGATTGGCAGAGGGGGGTGGCAGAAGTGGAGCTGTTGGTAAGGTGGATGAGTCTAGCTGCTGAGTGCAGGATAGACTGGAGCGGGGATAGTCTTTGTTGGGGTAGGCCGGTGAGAAGGGAATATACACTTAAGCCTGGTTCACTGGGCACTTAATTTGCGTTTCATGCAAGAAAAGGTGCATGCACCTTTTCAAAAACATACCCACAGGAAAACCGCATGGTCTTTTTGACTCTGCGGTTTTCATACGGTTCCCATACTCTTTCTGCAGGCTGAGATGCATGGGGGTGCAGGGGCGGACTGACCATTTGGAAACTCGGGCACTGCCCGAGGTCAGTAGGGGTCCCCATGAGATGTCCCTGGTACCTTTTTCATAGGCTTTTTTTGAGTTTGGGCAAGGACACAGGGGCTCCATGATCCCCTATTGCCTGTGGGCCCCATGAGTTGTCCGTCCGCCCCTGTGGGGGTGTTATTCCGAATTAATCCAAACCACGTGTATCTCCTAAGAGAAGCGCAATTCGGCTGTAAATGGTTGCAGGTGTGGAAGCATGTGCAATTCCCACACCCGTATCCAGCCCGCAACTTGTGGACTAGTGTGAACCTAGCTTTATTGGGATTTTGTTTACCAAAGACATGTAGTAGAATACATTTTGCCCTGCATTTCAGAAGAAATTAGATTTAAATTTTTTATTGGATAAAATTATAGCAGAAAGTAAAAAATTATTTTTTTTTTTCAAAATTTCCAGCCTTTTTTTGTTTGTATAAATAAAAATAATAAACCCAGTACTGATTAGATACCACCAAAAGAAAAATGACAAATTTCATTTGGGTACAGTGTTGCATAACCATGCAACTGTCAGTTCAATTAGCACAGTGCCGTATAGCAAAAAATGGTCCTTACAAATTAAGGGAATTCCTTGGGGAACCCCAGGTCACCAGAACTAGCGTCCCCATTTGAAAATGTCCTTTCTATCATGGGACAACCTAACATTTGGGGTTTTCTTTAACTTTCAAAGATAATGGTAAACAGAACAAATAGAGAGGGTGAATCTCCCAAATGAGAACACAGACAGCAATAAAAACCTATCCCTCTCCACTCTGTCCAAAACTAACAAAAAGTTCTGTCTTTCATTATACGTTAATGTTTGTAATTTACTATACATATTATCTTGTTGTTCTTTAGTACCCATTTACTCTAATTGTTTATTCACATACTGGACTATATGCCTACAGACTCCTTAGCCACTTAAGCTCTAGTACTGCCAGGCGGAAGTGCTAACCATCTAGCCACTGTGCTGCCCATAGACCGCGCATCTACTGTGCTAAACTTCTGACCGACTGAACTTAAAAAAAAAATAAATAAAAATGGACAAGTGTTCTAATCCCTCTTCACTCTATCCAAAACTCAAAGTTTTTTTTCGTTTAGTTATATTATCAGTCTATCTTCACATCTACAGTCTGCGTTTCTGTTTTCAAGATGTTTAGGCGCATTTCATAGTCTTTGTTCTTAAATGATGTGTTCAGCTTTAGTAATGAGCTCTGGGTATGTTTGGACTAGGATCCCAACCCCCATGTGTGAGCCCACCAGGAAGCTGTCACCTACATGGCCCGATAATCTGCATCCAGAGAATTCCTGCCCCTGCAGCTGTGCTTATACAAGGAGTGTGTATAGAGGTGGGGTGACTGTCCAGTACAGGTGACAATTTTGCGGTGGGTTTGAATCCTAATCCGAACACAGCTGAAGTCATCTCTGCTTAGCGTCTGGGGCGGTGTGATAGAACATAGCCAGGCCAAGTGCACATTGGCCTGTTCAGGGGTGGGTCTTAGAAGGTATACATTTGCAGTGATGATAATATGCATTTTCATGGGCTCCTAATGATTTCTATAGGTCCCTTGATACTTATCAATGGATAACAAAACATACCTAAACTATTCTCTATGATGCACCACAATGCATATGTGGGAAGCGGACCCAACACAAACAACTGGATGTACTTTGATGTGCTGTAACAGGTGTGTTATGACAAGTAGGTGTGAATACAGGGCTTTAATTAAACAGAATCTGCTGGGTAGGAGGAATGATCCCAGGTAAGGAAAAGCTTTGCTAACACTTTTTTTTTTTTAGGCAGGTGCAGGTTTCCTTCCTTCCTGTAGGTGGCACTGTATTATTGCACATGGCGTGGAGTCTGTTAGGGGAATATCCTCCAATCTCTTGGGAGAGAGGTCAATTGTCCAACTGGATGCTGTAATATCTCAGGCAGCCATATTGGGGTGGGACCTATAGGGTGACCCAGGTCATTTGGGTGCACCTGGAGGGAGTGGTAGGTCAGGGACAGAGACCCCACTGGTAAGGGAAAGAGTATAGTGCTGGGAGATTTTCCTGGAGATTAGGGTCAGATCAGGGATGATGCTTGCCTACAGGAAACATCTGGAAGAGTAATGTGGGGCTCTTCCCAGCAACATCACCGTGCCATCCCAGTATCACTGCAAACCACCACCTCTCCACCAGCAACCAGCCTCCAGTAATACAGGCCCAAGCCTGGGGACCCTGTATATACACCAGCTGCTATATTGTCTTATATCAGTGCCTACAAGATATGTCAATATTCATTATCACTAACCCATATCCAAGATAATTACAACAATCAAGGACTGGGCCTGGTCCTTTGCTGATTTGGTACCAGGAGTCTAGGCCCCGCCTACACACTGAAGTTATGAAAAAAATGTTTAACATACAAAATCTTACAAGGCATGGCTGAGTAGGGGGGGCCTTGCTGCATCAAAAAAGTCTCTCCCAAGAAGATATTTTATGGAAGATGGGTGTTTCCAAACTTAATGGTGCTACAATATCATGGTGATCCCCTTTTATTGGGGTGGGAGAGGCAGGTACCATCATCCCTATTCCATTGATGCCATTGCCATTAGCATACATACTGGCACTTTGCAGTAGGACAGGGTGAGAAGACATTGTGTCAAAAGGTCAGGGGAGGGGACAGGGGGATTCATGTGGTAGGATGGGGAGGGGACAGTGGACACCTTGGGATAGGAGATTGGAGGAAGGGACAACAGGCACCTGGTGGTAGAAGGAGCGCAGCTGGTACCTTGTAGTAGAAGAATAGGGGAGGGGACATCTTGTGGTAGGAGCATGGGAGGAGGGTACATCTTGTGGTAGGAGGGTGGGGGAGGGGACATCTTGGGGTAGGAGGATGAGGGAGGGGACATCTTGTGGTAGGGGGGAGGGGACATTTTGTGGTTGGAAGGTGGGTGAAGTTCCATCATGCCTCTGCCTTTGTGAGTCATGCTTGTAACTGTCAATCTTGCAATGCCTCATGGGACTTGTAGTTTGGCAACAGCTGGAGGGCCGCCAGTTTGACACCCATGTTGTAGAACCTCTTCCAGAGGACTGATTGGTTCTCTTTACATCTGACACAACATTTCAGTCTCCTTAGTATACTCCCCATTATACACAGACTATAGAAGTACAGAGATCCCTACAACAATGTCATGGCTTCCTTTATATTCCCTCCTGACAGCTTGGTCTCTGTTCCTGTGTACATTCAGCCAGCCCTGCCCCTGCAGAGCTGGAGAGACCGCCTCCTTCCTGGCAGAGAAAACTAAGCCCTCACCCTCTCAGCTGTGCGTGGCGTTTCCTCACACTTTGGGTGGGAGAACTGGTGGCCACACCCCTTTCAGGCTCACATTCAGTACCAACTAAGCACTGCCCCCAATGCATTGTTGCAGTCTCTGCTAGGAGGGGTCCTCAGGTACTTTTGGGGTGCCCCGCACAGTGCCTGTCTGATACAGTGTGGTGTTTTCTTACATCCTCTAAGACTCTATTATCATCTTAGGTTTTCAGCAGCAATTCCCACTCAGCCTGACAGCAGCACCACCACCCACTCTGGTTACCTCTGTGCACTGCGATAGGAGGGGTCCTTGAGTTCTGTCAGGGTGTCCTTCACAATTCCTGTCTGATGGAGTGTGGTATACCTAAAGGCAAATTTTTTGTTTTGGATAGTATAAAGACAAGGTTTCATTGCGATCTGTACCCCCGTTAGGGGAATTTAGTTTCTCTATTCGTCCTGTTTACTGTTATCACCAAAACTGAAAGAAAATCCCACAAGCAGGAATAGAGGGGAAATCTTCCAGTGCGGACACATTGCATGGGTTTCCTCTCACTTCCTCTTTGGTTATGGGACAGGAAGTAAGGGGAAATCTCCCCAATGGGATGCAGATGGCACAAATATGAATATTATAATTGTTTTTGTTATTATTGTTATTGGTATCATTATCTTTAACAATATTATTGCTTTCATGCTTGCAGGCTGTCTCTGATTTTCAGGATCTGTACCTAGATAGAAGGATTTTTGTCTGGGTTTGGTTCGAAACACCAATCACCTTCACCCTGAAGCCATTTTTCGGTTCTACAAACAACTCCACATTCATGTACTTTGCTCAATTCATTCACATTACAATGCAGTGTAGGCAACCCACGTTCCATGAGCATTTCCTGCTCTGCGTTCAAAATTTCCTGGGTGTGCGATCTGCTGCGGGTGTCAATATATGCCTTGGGTCTGTTCACACTAGAACACCGTGCGGGAATCCTGCGTTCCATTCCAATTTTTCCGAACCGCATTCAAATTGCACTTCCCTTCTGATCTGCAGCAGATATCAGCACAAAGTTAATGACACTCACAAACAGTTTGTTTGCCCACACCGGCTTGCATGGTACAAAAGTGGCATGCGATCCGTTTGCAGTGCATTTCCTACATTACTACATTAGGTACGGTGCAGTGCAGTGCAATGAAATGAATGGGCGGAAAACGCACTGCACAGAACTGCATGTGAATTGCACAGGAATTGCAGCGTGAATCGGACCTTAATAATGCCCCAAATGCAGAGGGGAGCCATAGGAAACCATGATAAATCGATTGTCATGCATTCCTGTGCGTCTGAAAAAATGCTAATAACGCACAGGTATGAACTTAGCCATAGTCAGTAAAGTTTTATTCAGATTCATCCACATGCAGTGCTGATCACCTGCCCATAACCACAGGTAATGGTTCCATGTGCAGATACATTTCTAACTGGAAAACATTTTACATTGGTTCTAAAAGCAGGTTTGTTACCGTAAAGCGATGATATAGGCAATTAAAAAGAAAAAAAATGTTAAATTTATCTGCTCTCTGCAGTAGCAGAGCAGCCCGATCCTTCTTTTCTCTTCTCGGGTCCCCCACTGGCGCTCCAGGCCCCTCCCTCTTGCCAAGTGCCCAGGCACTTGCTAAGGGGGAATCCTAGCAGGCTCGCTCCTGAACTTCTGCTTGGCACGTCCATTCACACACAGAGCTGCAGCTCAGCCCCGCCTCTGCTATCTCCTCATAGGATCACTGGCTGTGGTTGACAGTAGTGGGAAACAATGGCTCCCGCTGCTGTCTTAGCCAATAAGGAGGGAGAGACCCCTGGGATTCAAGTCTTTCCTGCACATCACTGGATCGGGATGGGGCTCAGGTAAGTATTAGAGGGGCCGGGGGCATTGCCGCACACAGAAGTTTTTTGCCTTCATGCATAGGATACAGGAAGGTAAAAAAACTGTTAGCCTTTACAACCACTTTCAGTATTTTTTTTTTTTCATGTTAAAGTGGTAGGTTTAATTTAGGTTTACAATCCCTTTAAATTTTTCACACGTTACAATCAGCATTTTTTTTACTAGAAAATTACCTAAACATTTGCCTTCCAGAAGATTTTAATCCTTTTATGACCAGGCTATTTTCTGCTATTCAGCAAGGCGCTATTTTAACTGGTAATTGCGCGGTCATGCAACACCCAAATTAAATTTATATAATTATTTTTCACAAACAAAGCTTTCTTTTGGTGGTATTTCATCTCCACTTTTTATGTTTTTATTATATACAGTGGAGATCGAAAGTTTGGGCACCCCAGCTAAAAATTTGTATTAATGTGCATAAAGAAGCCAAGGAAAGATGGAAAAATCTCCAAAAGGCATCAAATTACAGATTAGACATTCTTATAATATGTCAACAAAAGTTAGATTTTATTTCCATCATTTACACTTTCAAAATAACAGAAAACAAAAAAATGGCGTCTGCAAAAGTTTGGGCACCCTGCAGAATTTATAGCATGCACTGCCCCCTTTGCCAAGCTGAGACCTGCCAGTGTCATGGATTGTTCTCAATCATCGTCTGGGAAGACCAGGTGATGTCAATCTCAAAGGTTTTAAATGCCCAGATTCATCTGACCTTGCCCCAACAAACAGCACCATGGGTTCTTCTAAGCAGTTGTCTAGAAAACTGAAACTGAAAATAGTTGACGCTCACAAACCTGGAGAAGGCTATAAGAAGATAGCAAAGCGTTTTCAGATGTCAATATCCTATGTTCGGAATGTAATTAAGAAATGGCAGTCATCAGGAACAGTGGAAGTTAAAGCAAGATCTGGAAGACCAAGAAAAATATCAGACAGAACAGCTCACAGGATTGTGAGAAAAACAATTCAAAACCCACGTTTGACTGCACGATCCCTCCAGAAAGATCTGGCAGACACTGGAGTTGTGGTACACTATTCCACTATAAAGAGATACTTGTACAAATATGGTCTTCATGGAAGAGTCATCAGAAGAAAACCTCTTCTACGTCCTCACCACAAAAATCATCGTTTGAACTTTGCAAATGAACATATAGACAAGCCTCATGCATTTTGGAAACAAGTTCTGTGGACCGATGAGGTTAAAATGGAACTTTTTGTCCGGAATGAGCAAAGGTACGTTTGGAGAAGAAGGGGCACAGAATTTAATGAAAAGAACCTCTGTCCAACTGTTAAGCATGGGGTTGGATCAATCATGCTTTGGGGTTGTGTTGCAGCCAGTGGCACAGGGAACATCTCACGAGTAGAAGGAAAAATGGATTCAATACAATTTCAGCAAATTTTGGATGGTAACTTGATGCCATCTGTGAAAAAGCTGAAGTGAAAGAGAGGATGGCTTCTACAAATGGATAATGATCCTAAACACACCTCGAAATCCACGGGGGATTACATCAAGAGGCGTAAACTGAAGGTTTTGCCATGGCCTTCACAATCTCCTGACCTCAACATCATTGAAAATCTATGGATAGACCTTAAAAGAGCAGTGCGTGACAGACAGCCCAGAAATCTCAAAGAACTGGAAGACTTTTGTAAGGAAGAATGGGCAAAGATACCTCAAACAAGAATTGAAAGACTCTTGGCTGGCTACAAAAAGCGTTTACAAGCTGTGATACTTGCCAAAGGGGGCAGTACAAGATATTAACTCTGCAGGGTGCCCAAACTTTTGCAGACGCCATTTTTTTGTTTTCTGTTATTTTGAAAGTGTAAATGATGGAAATAAAATCTAACTTTTGTTGACATATTATAAGAATGTCTAATCTGTAATTTGATGCCTTTTGGAGATTTGTCTATCTTTCCTTGGCTTCTTTATGCACATTAATACAAATTTTTAGCTGGGGTGCCCAAACTTTCGATCCCCACTGTAAATAAAAAAAGACAGGAAATTTTGGAAAAAAAACAATATGTTTTTACTTTCTGCTATAAAACTTATCCAATTAAAAAACAAAATTAAAAAAAAAAATCAAATATCTTGATGCATTTAGGCCAAAAGGAATGCTGCTGCATATTTTTGGTAAAAAAAAAAAAAATCCCAACAAGTGTATATTGATTGGTTTGCACAAAAGTTATAGCGTCTACAAACTATGGTATAGATACTGGAACTTATGCACCTATGACTTTGGCGGGCAATCTTACACTTTGTGGGAACCAGTGACACTAATACAGTGATCAGTGCTAATAATATACACTGACACTGTACTAATGTTGCTGGCTTGGAAGGAGTTAACATCTAGGGGCAATCAAAGGGTTAACTGTGTGTCTAACAGTGCTTAGGGTATTTACTGTGTTGTGATTTTACTAAGGGATGTGCCGGTTTTTAGCCCATGCTTTTCAGGAAAACAAAAACCGGCTCATTCCCGCTGCCAGGACAGAGCTCCACATTGTTTACATTCACAGAGCTCTTTGCTTTCATCCTTGCTGATCAGCGGTCCCAGCCAGCAATCATTGGCCAGGACCCACTGATTAGTCACAGCACAGCCGGGGGTGGAGGGTGAGAACACGCCCCTTACCTGAAACAGCTGGATCACTTATTAGATACATAATCCAGCGAAGGAGAGCCGTCCTGCTGCCATACTCATATGTGTCCGGTCTGGGTATACATTAGTAGAATTGAATTCAACATTTTTCATTGTAAGAACATTAATTTGCTTTTCTAATCATTAGTGCAGAGATCTCCAAACTGTGGCCATGGGGCCAGATGTGGCCCTTTGCTTGCCTTTATCCAGCCCTTGGGACAATATCCCTCCCACTGACACCTACAATGGGGCATCATTTTTGCCACCAACACCAAGAATGTGGCACTACCCCTTCCACTGGCATCAAGGATGAGGCACTATTCCTCCCACTAACCCAAAATATTCCTCCACCTGATACTAAAGATGGCTCATTGTTTACTCTCACTGATGTTCGGTCATTTTCTACTCCAAGTGGCTCCCCAAAAGCCTGAAGGACAGTAAACTGGCCCTTTGTTTAAAAGGTTTGGAGACCCCCGCATTAGTGGGTCAAATTGATATTGTTCTCAACCGCAGTGAGGAGAAAATTAAAAAAGCAGGACAGTAAATGTTTCTAGAAAGTACGAATTTCTTTCAGTGTATGTGGTAAAGTCCATTCCAGGGGTGGACTGACAACTCATGGGGCCCCCGAGCAATAGGGGATCATGGGGCCCCTGTGCCCTTGCCCAAACTCAAAAAAGCCTATGAAAAAGGTACCAGGGGCATCTCATGGGGCCCCCTACTGACCCTGAGCCCTCAGGCAGTGCCCTAGTTTCCAAATGGTCAGTCTGCCCCTGGTCCATTCACTCCCAAAGCTGTTAACAGCAAAGAAAATCTTGAACTACTTTCAAATGACATTTGAATGCACTGAGAATTTTCATACAGATTTTTGAAATTCTAACAAATTCCCAGCTTCAGATCCCCCAATAACTGTATATTTTCTGACAGCAGAACAAAATGGCAGCAGATTGTTATTATTATACAGGATTTATACGGCGTCAACAGTTTGCGCAGCGCTTTATAAAATGAAGGCAGACATTACAGTTACAATACAATTTGGTACCAGAGGAAACAGAGGGCCTGGCTCGTTAGAGCGTACAATCTAGGAGATGCAATTTTTTATGTCGCATGATATTTGCGCACACATAATTTTAGGAAAAATGCGGCTGTGGGGCAGGGAATGATCTGGCCCAGTACAGGTGACAACTTCCTGGCAGGCTTGGACACGTGGGTTCAGGGCTTAGTCCAAACACCCCAGAGCTGACTAATGATGAAAATAGATCACCTTTGACCAAGACATGTCGATTGGCTGGTCTGCAAATTAATCGATCATTTCTTATCAGCTGTATGTACAGTCTGTGTTAAATGTCAGAAAATGGATCATCAGTACCGATCTATCAGTATCTAATCAATCGAATAGTTGATTGATATTGAACATTGATCGGCAGCAAAGAAAGTATCTGCATGTGTTGAGTTGTCTGATAATTCTGTTCATGAGGATGATCACTCTTTTCAAATTGTCAGAGACCTGACTGTAGGTACTGATTTTCCAAAGAAATTTTATTTTATTTATTTTAGATTTTCCAGGGAAATGGTGTATGGACAGAATTGTGTTCTGTAAATGCTGTCGTGTGCTGAGCCATTCAATAATTAATATTAAATTACAGTTTGCGCAGCGCTTTGCAATATGAAGGGAGACAGTACAGTCGCAATACAATACAAGGGGGTTAGAAGGGCCCTGCCCATGAGAACACACAACCAAATAATTTGATTAATAAGGAAATCGCTCATTTGTAATTAATCGATTTAGATTGCTCTTTGCAGCAAGTACGATGCACATTAGGTGCAATGCAAATTCCCTGTAATGCTCCAGGAGGACAGGTTCTCTTTGAGTATGTGCAGCTTGAACAGGTCAGAGGAGGAGCCAGGGAAGGTGCAGCCGCTGTATTGTCTATGAATGAAGGAGACAGGGCTGGCCTGTTCCCCCAGCAGTCCAGCCCCTGCTACTTGTCAGGCTGGAAGAATAGGAGAGAGAGCAGGAAACAGGACAGCACACAGGCCCCACCTTCCTCCTGCAGCCTCTCCATTCCAAGCAACATCCACAGCCTGCCAGCAGCCAAGATGACGGATAATATCCCCCTGCAACCTGTCAGGCAGAAGAAGAGAATGGACAGCAAACACAGGAGAGGGTAAGCAGACCAAGGTGGGTGGGGGTGCTGGGGGAGCCCTGTGTATACACACTGCCCAGCTGACAGGGGGACTGATCTCAGAGCTGCAGGTGTGGTGCTGGGCAGTGGGGACAGCAATCCAGGCTGGGTGGACTGGTACACATCACTGACAGCACACTGATTGCAGCACTGAGGTGGCAGCCCTTCTCATTTACAGGGAAAGCCCTTGTGAGCCTTCACTGTGTTCTGTTTGTATACAATTCTCTTTCTTTCTATGTAGCCATGAGGCCTGTTATTGAGCATGTAACCGGGAATATTTACACTGTAACATCAGGAATATTTACAATGTAACATCGGGAATATTTACAATGTAACATCGGGAATATTTACACTGTAACATCGGGAATATTTACAATGTAACATCAGGAATATTTACACTGTAACATCGGGAATATTTACAATGTAACCAGGAATA